>NC_048319.1:15772297-15791868 GCF_013100865.1 Trachemys scripta elegans | reverse complement strand
GTCCTCAGATTCGTGAACTTCTTCGAGATGATGCATTTGACCATGCACTGCGTGGCAAGGAAAAGACTGCATGGAAAGCCTTCCAGTTAGTGGCAATAAATTTTCTTGGAAACAACAAGGCAGACAACTACAGGTTGTTGGTGGAAAACCTCCTCAAGGCATAGAAAAGCCTTGACTGCAACATGTCACTAAAGATACATTTTTTGCACTCTCATCTAGATTTTTTTCCACCGAACTGCGGAGCAGTGAGCGACAAGCACGGCGAGCGATTTCACCAGGACATGGCAACAATGGAGAAACGGTATCAGGGCAAATGGAGCCCATCAATGCTTGCAGACTATTGCTGGACAGTGACAAGAGATGCTCCATTTAATGAATACAAGAGACAAGCCAAGAAGAGCCGAGTAGACACTGAATAGGACTAAACTATGTACATAATAGATTTTTGCCTTTTGTTTCATAATAAAGTTTATTTATATAACCCTTTTGCTGATTTTTGAAGTGTTACATAAACAGGACAGGTGAAATATCATGTAAAGCAACCATAAACCCATGAAAAGACCTAGGTTTACAATTTATGATTAAAATTCTACTATCTACACAATATACATAGATGTAAAATGTAAAAACTTAAATATCTTAAACAGTAGCCAATCAGTTGTTTTAATTGTCATATTTGAATTCAGCGCATCAAAATACATAATAAATAGCACCTTTTATTTCTGAAGCAGACGACTTCTCAAATTGTAGACCAGTGATATCGAACCTAGACCTCCCCCACTGCAACTTGAGACCATTGCTCTTTGTTCTGTCATCTGCCACCACTGAGAACCGCCGAGCTCCATCCTCGTTGGGAACCCCCCCCCCGGTAGTTGAAGGCTGCTATCAAATCCTCCCTCACTCTTCTCTTCTGCAGACTATATAAGCCCAGTTCCCTCAGCCTCTCCTCATAAGTCATGTGCCCCAGCACCATAATCATTTTCATTGCCCTCCCCTGGATTCTCTCCAATTTGTCCACATCCTTTCTGGAGTGGGGGCCCCAAAACTGGACGCAGTACTCCAGATGTGGCCTCACCAGTGCCGAATAGAGGGGAATAATCCCTTCCCTCGATCTGCTGGCAGTGCTCCTACTAGTGCAGCCCAATATGCTGTTAGCCTTCTTGGCAACAAGGGCACACTGTTGACTCCTATCCAGCTTCTCATCCATTGTAATCCCCAGGTCCTTTTCTGCAGAACTGCCACTTAGCCAGTTGATCCCCAGCCTGTAGGAGTGTATGGGATTCTTCCTTCCTAAGTGCAGGACTCTGCACTTGTCCTTGTTGAACCTTATCAGATTTGTTTTGGCCCAATCCTCCAATTTGTCTAGGTCACTCTGGAGCCTATCTACCTCTCCCCCCAGCTTAGTGTCATCTGCGAGCTTGCTAAGGGTGCAATCTGACCCATCATCCAGCTGCCAATTAGACATCAAGCCATTGAGCCCAACAATCTAGCCAGCTTTCTATCCACTGCCCACCATCACCATGTGGCCTTTCACCTCCCTCTCCTCTGTGGCCCTATGCTCCACTTCCATTTAGCCCCCTGCCCCAGTCTGTCCTCCCCCACTAGCCCTTATAAGCCCCTGTCTCCCCATAACCCCGTCTCCTGACCTGGCCTGTCAGGCGCTACGAAGAAGGCAGGCTCTTTCTTTTCCTTAGCTGGCTGGGAACTGTTGCTGTGGTCTTTCACCACAGCGCCCTCTGGTGGGCAAAAAGCAGAACTGCAGCAACATTTCAGCAGAAGCTTTTTTCTGTCTAAAAATTTAAAAATTTGTGGCTCATTAATTATGCACACATACAACACAGAATTTCCCCAGGAGTAATAGATAAATTACTGTTTAAAGGAGTTGAGTATCGGTCTTTATAGTTGCAATAGTCACAAGTTTAGCTTGTTAGTATAATATAGTTTGGATGTGTAATTGGAAGGATGGATTTTGGTAGCTTTGGGTGGCATACAGATTAAACAACGCTTAGACAAAGATAGTTATTTCACTTGCTACTGTACATGCATAGAACCCACATTTTGTAACAGTAGTGAGAGCAAATTGTTGAAACTAAACTTCTGTGAAAAGGCTGTTGACTGTAACTGCCTGTTTCAATAGGTGTTGATGCCAAGAATGGTGACAGAACTCTTGTTTTTTCTTTATTTTAATGTTTGGTATTGACTTGTTGAAAAGTCAGATTATTGTTTTTGGATTAATGTAGTGAGTTCCTGTAGATTGTATATGAGGAGAGTTTTGTTTTGAGAATAGCAAGTTTACCTGGGAACTAAACTGAGTTCAAGTACTCTATTCTGTTGTGTTTAAAGGTTAGTTTCACAGTATTGGTGATAGTGTAACCCAGGGGTCTCAAACTCAAATGATCACAAGGGCCACATGAGGACTCGTACATTGGCCCGAGGGCTGCATTTACTGACACCTCCCCCTCGGCCCTGCCCCCACTCCACCCCTTCCATGAGATCCCGCCCCGGCCTTGTCTCTTCCAACCCCTTCCCTGAAATCTCCCCCAACTCTGCCCCCTCCCTGCCCCCAGGGGGTGCAGGAGGGGTATGGGGTGTGGTGGGGACTTACAGCAGGGAGTTGGGGTGCAGGAGGGGTGAGGGGTGCGGCAGGGGGTTGGGTGCAGGAGGGGTGGGGTGTGGCAGGAGGCTCAGGGCAGGGGGTTGGGGTGCAGGGTGTGGCGGGGGACTCAGGACAGGGGGTTTGGCTGCAGGAGGGGTTCGGGGGGCGGGCTTCGGCCGGACACACACCAGGGGCAGGGTAGGCTCCCTTCCCCCACGCCGCTCCAGGAAGCGGCGTGGGGGCAGGGCAGGCAGGGAGCCTGCCCTGCTCCCAGTGCGCGTTGGGCCGGAGCCGCTCTAGGTAAACATTGGGGGAGGGCAGGGGGGCCGCGAGGATCTCGTGGGCTGCAGAAAATAACCCCGCGGGCCGCGTGATTGAGAACCTTGGTGTAACCTGTGTATTTTGAACCAGTTATAGATATATTTATACATATAAAACCTCTTTAGCATACCTCTTCCTGCTTAGATTCATGCATTTTAAATATATTCATTCTACTTGATAGAAAGCCATGGTGGGAAACATCCTGGCACTGAATTATGCATTTTAAGACTCCTAACCTCTTGAAGATTGGCAAATAGTCATTTTTCTGGTAGTAAAGGAACAATTTTGTTTCTTTTGCAATCTTGCAGTAATCCCATATACTTTGACATGTGCTGATGTTTCAACAAGCTTTAACATAGGTATTAAAATAAACGTTATACATCACTTTTTTAGTGAATGGCTGTTCACAGGATGCAAGTGACACTTCATCTAGAAGCTGATTCTCTTGTTGGCCAAGCATCCCCAAACTAGGAGTACATGCTGTGTTATTGTTTGACGCTTGTAGATTAGAATTCTGCTCAGGTCTAATTTTTAAGCCTGGCATGGACCCAAAACCACCTGGCCTGATCCCACCCCAAGAAGGTCAAGTCATTTTCCAGCCTGCCCCCAACCCATGTCCCAAACCTGAGTCAGTGCTACTGCTTCCTGCTTGTAGGGTTGATATGGCAACTCTATGCCAGCTCCTACTGGCTGTTGCTCTTTTGCAGTACTGTGTGCGTGCTGTAAAGCAGTGTTTTTCAAAGTTTGGGTCGCTACACAGTACTGGGTTGTGGCATGTAAGGCGCTGGGTCGCCTTGCTCAGAACCCAGGGACCCTAGCGGCTCTGGTCAACACCGCCGACCGGGGCGTTAAAAGTGCTGTCGGTGGTGCTGCCCAGCTAAGGCCTACCTGCTCCGAAACTACGCTGTGTCTCGGATGTGGCAAGCAGCAGTTCTGGTTTCTAGACAGGGGGGCCATGGGGAGCCAGACCTGTGGCTGACTGCTTCCAGGGCGCAGTGCGGTCCGCGGTGCCAGGACAGGCGGGAAGCCTGCCTCTGCATCCCAGCTTTGCTGCTGACCGGGAGCCACCCAAGGTAAGCCCATGCCCCAGTCCCCTGCCCCAGCCCTGAGCTCCCCCCCAAACCGGGGACCCCCTTCCTGCATGCCAAACCCCTCATCCTTGGCCCCCCCCAGAGTCTGCATCCCAGTCCAGAGCCCTGAGCCCCTCCCACACCTCAAACCCCTCATCCCCAGCTCTGTTGGGTTGTAGGCATCAACAGTTTTCTTTAACTGGGTCCCCAGAAAAAGAAGTTTCTGAAAACAACAGTGGTCCTCAAACTTTTGTACTGGTGACCCCTTTCATATAGCAAACCTCTGAGTGCAACCCCCTTTATGAATTAAAAACACTTTTTAATAATAATAATAATAATAATGGAGATATCCCATCTCCTAGAACTGGAAGGGACCTTGAAAGGTCATCGAGTCCAGCCCCCTGCCTTCACTAGCAGGACCAAGTACTGATTTTGTCCCAGATTCCCAAGTGGCCCCCTCAAGGATTGAACTCACAACCCTGGGTTTAGCAGGCCAATGCTCAAACCACTGAGCTATCCCTCCCCCCAAATATATTTTTGATATATTTAACACCATTATAAATGCTTGAGGCAAAGCTGGGTTTGGGGTGCAGGCTGACAGCTCTCGACTCACCCCCCCCCCCCAAATAGATTCATAGATTCTAGGACTGGAAGCGACCTCGAGAGGGCATGGAGTCCAGTCCCCTACCCTCATGGCAGGACCAAATACTGTTTAGACCCATCCTTGATAGACATTTATCTAACCTACTCTTAAATATCTCCAGAGATGGAGATTCCACAACCTCCCTAGGCAATTTATTCCAGTGTTTAACCACCCTGATAGTTAGGAACTTTCCCCTAATATCCAACCTAAACCTCCCTTGCTGCAGTTTAAGCCCATTGCTGCTTGTTCTATCCTTAGAGGCTAAGGTGAACAAGTTTTCTCCCTCCTCCTTATGACACCTTTTTAAATACCTGAAAACTATCATGTCCCCTCTGTCTTCTCTTTTTCGAGCTAAACAAACCCATTCTTTCAGCCTTCCTTCATAGGTCATGTTCTCAAGACCTTTAATCATTCTTGTTGCTCTTCTCTGGACCCTCTCCAATTTCTCCACATCTTTCTTGAAATGCGGTGCCCAGAACTGGACACAATACTCCAGCTGAGGCCTAACCAGCGCAGAGTAGAGCGGAAGAATGACTTCTCGTGTCTTGTTCACAACACACCTGTTAATACATCCCAGAATCATGTTTGCTTTTTTTGCCACAGCATCACACTGTTGACTCATATTTAGCTTGTGGTCCACTATAACCCCTAGATCCCTTTCTGCCGTACTCCTTCCTAGACAGTCTCTTCCCATTCTGTATGTGTGAAACTGATTTTTCCTTCCTAAGTGGAGCACTTTGCATTTGTCTTAAACTTCATCCTGTTTACCTCAGACCATTTCTCCAATTTGTCCAGATCATTTTGAATTATGACCCTGTCCTCCAAAGCAGTTGCAATCCCTCCTAGTTTGGTATCATCCGCAAACTTAATAAGCATACTTTCTATGCCAATATCTAAGTCGTTAATGAAGATATTGAACAGAGCCGGTCCCAAAACAGATCCCTGCGGAACCCCACTTGTTATGCCTTTCCAGCAGAATTGGGAACCATTAATAACAACTGAGTACGGTTATCCAGCCAGTTATGCACCCACCTTAGAGTAGCTTCATCTAAATTGTATTTGCCTAGTTTATTGATAAGAATATCATGCGAGACTGTATCAAATGCCTTACTAAAGTCTAGGTATACCACATCCAGAGCTTCTCCCTTATCCACAAGACTCCTCGTTATCCTACCAAAGAAAGCTATGAGATTGGTTTGACATGATTCGTTCTTTACAAATCCATGCTGGCTATTCCCTATCACCTTACCACCTTCCAAGTGTTTGCAGATGATTTCCTTAATTTCTTGCTCCATTATCTTCCCTGGCACAGAAGTTAAACTGACTGGTCTGTAGTTTCCTGGGTTGTTTTTATTTCCCTTTTTATAGAGGGGCACTATATCCTGACCCCCAGTTTGAGAATCCCTGCTGTAGAGTGATAGGTGCTGTGACCCATTGGTGCACACGCTCTGCAGCATGCACAGTGCTGACTCTACAAGCCAGAGAAGGTCATCAGAGGCGACCCAGATTCGACATGTGTTGTCTGCGCTTGTTGGGTTCCAAGGCTCTATTGTAGATCAGTCAACCTTTTTCTAAACTTTATAAAATGAACATGTTGTTTCTTATGACTGATATTGAGCATTTTTTTCTGAAAATTAATAGTATGTTCATGTAGCTAAGCAGGATCGGTTTGCTGGAAACTCACTCTTCCTGAAAGGTCTCAGTTATGGAGTTTTTCAGACCTTACAATAACTTCACGATACAGACATTAGGTAAATCTCTATTTCACTGAAACTACGCTAAATCTTTGAGGCTGCACCTCCTAAGTTCTCTTATCGTCTTAGAATATTGCAGGTGGTTATTGTTTTTTAGCTTCAGAATTTTAATGAAGGCTCAGTGATTAAATAGGCAGCCAAGTGGATGGACAACAGTGATCTGCTCAGGCATGACCATTCATAAAGCCATGGCAAATGAGGATTTTCCACAGGCATATCAAGGATCGAAACGTTATTCATATTCCTGCCTTGATTGTGGAAAGAACTGAGCAAAAATGCTGCATTCCATTGTCACCTGGCCAGTTTTATGTTTATTTGTATTACCATAGCTCCCGCAAACGCTAGATTTTTGGACTGGACTCCACTGTGCTGCTTGCTGTACAAATAACAAAAAAGATGGTCCCTGCCCCCAAAGAGCTTACAATTTAAATATTGTATAGTTTTTCATGGAAAAATACTTCCTCTGTGGCAAGGTGATTTCCTAGAAGAGCTGACATGAGAACAGAGCATGTATCAGCCATTCTTCAAGATGTGAGTAGTGGTAGATATTCAAAAAGCCAAAAGCCTTAAATTGAAAATTAGTTTTATTTAGGTTGAAATTTGTTCACAATTTGCCCCAAGCCACAGTTCAAAGAATAAGGGATTACTTTGCATTGTTTGTCTTGGAGCTGTACTTCATTGCATGTCTTAACTAATTCCATATGTTGGACAGTATGGTTCTTAAATGATGTTCTGAGTCCTTTCCTCCCACTCAACTATCAATCTCTTCTTTCTTGTGCTCATTTTAGTTTCCATCTTTGAGTGGGATAAGGTGTCTGGAATATTACCTTTCTGGGAGGCAAAAATGGTGGGACTCTTGGGTGTCTTCAGTGTTCTGAGAATGCTCTGCTCTGCTTTATAATTAGAGCTCTGCATGGAAACAAAATTTGTATCTGCATCTGATCCACAAACATGGTCTGCAGATATAAAGTGGATATCTGCAGATTTGCGGGGCTCTAGACATAACGTTTGAATCCACGTCCATCCGCAAACATGGTCCGCTGATAATTACATATTTGCAGGGCTGTATTAATAACTTTTCTGCTGCTGCAACTAGAGACCATGGCCAGTATTCACAGATTAGTTTTCTACTCTTGTTTTGTCTGATTTGGCATCTTTAAATCACATAGACCAAGATGTCATGCTGGTTTCTCTTCTGCTCCCCACTTAGGCCTGGTCTTCTTAGAAAATTAAGTCTGCTTAACTGCATTGCTCAGGGTGTGAAAAATCCGCACCTTTGAGCAGTGTAGTTAAGCCGACATAACCCTGAGTGTAGAGACCGGTAGGTTGACGTAATAATTCTTTCATTAGCCTACTTACTGCCTCTTAAGGAAGTGGGTTGTGTATGCCAATAGGGGAACCCTGTTGGCACCGGTAGTGTCCACGCTGAAGTGCTGTAGCAGCCCAGCTGCAGGGG
This sequence comes from Trachemys scripta elegans, assembly GCF_013100865.1. Taxonomy (NCBI): domain Eukaryota; kingdom Metazoa; phylum Chordata; order Testudines; family Emydidae; genus Trachemys; species Trachemys scripta. The sequence continues at coordinate 15,784,028 of NC_048319.1, read as the reverse complement.
TGCAGCTGTGTTGCTGTAAAAACAAGGAGTCTGGTGGCACCTTAAAGACTAACAGATTTATTTGGGCATAAGCTTTCGTGGGTGAAAACCTCACTTCTTCAGATGCAAGAAGACTAACACGGCTACCCCCTGATACTTGTGCTGCTGTAGAACTTCAAGTGTAGGCAAACCCCTAGAATGTCAGTTGAGTACTTTGCTTGGGATGGATAGCCCAGGTTTGCAAACACTTCCACATATGAACCCATGTATTCAGGGTCCAGAATGGAAGATGACAACCTTTATATGTTTCATCCTGTTAAGTGGGAAACCACAACTAACATCATCAAACTTGTGACCGAATGTTGATTGTTGACCTGGTCAAAAGAGCAACAAAATAAGTCTACTTTCCCAGGACTAACGTTCTAAGCAGATCAGATCTGAGGTAAAGATCTGCCAATTGAATGTTGAAGGCCTCTCATGGTCCAAGCGTGACTCCCTGAAGAAAATGCTGAAGATGACCAACATTGACGTCCTCACCCTCCAGGAAACCCATGTCACAAATGAACAAAAAGCCTGTTGCTACGAAATCCTAATTGCCAGCAATTACCACCCAAAATACAAGCGGTCATAAAGCAGGTGTGACACCGTGTACCCCATGTTCACCGCTTTTATATAGTTATATTTTGTAGAAAGTATGCCTTGTGAGATATCATTAGGAAACTCAATCTGCTGAATATTATCCTGTTGAAATGAGTGTAACAACACTGCATGTGTAATTATGAGATTTTGCTGTATGATTGTTACTGAAATATATTGTAATTCTGGGTAATACACATGAGCCATTTCCTCAGAGACAGACGCACTAGCATGCCAGTGAAGTGCTAAATGCCATTACCTGCTTAATCAGAGATTCACCAGCAGGGTAGTTGTAAACAGGAAATTTACAATTCATCTGGAGGACAGTTTGGAGCTCGCATATGCCATGGAACTGTCTGCCCACGTGACACAGCAAGGATTTTTCCAGTACACAAAGTTTGGAGTATAAGAAGGAGGGGGAAATGTCTCTAGCTACCTCTCCTCTCCACCTTACATCGCTCTTCAGGTATTCACTGATGTTATGAGCAGAACACTGAACTACATATTCTTAGCGTATGCACAACGTGCCTCAGGTGGTGCATGACCAGGAATTTGGACCACTGGTTGGATCATTACCTTCCCGGGCTGGGTACTGACACAGATGCCTGCATTGTGGATTGTCCTTAATGACTTTCTGAACAGCCAATACAGACCAGTACTGACCCATATTGGCATCCTAATCCCAGTTCTCTACTCAAAACCAGCATTGTTCTGGAACTTCAAAAAATCAGACTAGACCACATTCACAATAACTGTGGACAATACAATCTCTCTCTCTCTCTCTCTCTCTCTCTCAGCCCCCCCCTCCCCCCACACAATGCCAAAGACTTTTGACCATTTTGCTGCACTCCTAACCTCTGTCACAAAGAAGAACATCCCCTGGGGGAGTGGTGGGGGGCGGGAGGGGGGGAGAGGTCACCATACGTTCCTTGCTGGGCTGCAGAGAGCCAAGAGCTCCTCCACAAATATGATGTGTAGAGACTCAAATTGGAAAAGCCCTCCTGGTGTCACTGCATGTAGCAAGGCAGAAATGGTGTCTTGAATGTGTAGAAGGTCTAAACTTCACACTGGAGCAGACATGCTTGGAACCTGCTGAGACAGCTGGGGGCTGCAAATACCACACATGCCACCATACTGCAGGTGAAAATCAATGCCATCGTTGCTAAACTTTTGTGGATGTCAAAATAGCTAGTGGACAAACAGTATCACAGACACGTCCAGCATCAGCTTGGGCAGGTGATGTCCATATGTAGTCCAGTGTCCCAAAGGACCATTCACAGGTGAGGAGATAGATGCAGCCATTGTAGCCACAAAATTGGGAAAAGCAGCAGGAAAAGATGTCTGTCCTGAGTTCCTATATAATCTTGGTCTGGTGGTATGGAAATGTATGAAGCAGATTTTCACCAACATCCTGCAGACTGGTGAAATCCCTGGTGTGATGAGAAGCTACAGTCATTGCACTTCTAAAGCCTGGAAAACCTGCAGATCACCTTTCTAGTTGTAGGCTAATCTCCCTCTTGAGCACAAAGTGGTGGCGTGTATGATTCTGAACCGAATTGGGCCCACTGTGGATGACAGCCACCTCAAGAAAGAAGCCTCTAAAGTGAAGACTTGCATCAACATGCTTCAAAAGTTAACTGGAACCAGCTGGGAATCAACAGGCCCAGTACTACAAACATTGGCCTTGGCCATGGTGTATTTAGTTGCAGAGTACTGTACATTGGTGTGGACAAGAAGCTGCCATACCCAACTTGTGTAAAGGCAGCTGAATCAGACATGTGAATCATCATGGGAACTTCTTAAAATCAACACTTCTGTTATCGCTTTCTGTATTAGCAAACATTGAACCTTCAGCTATCCGAGATATAGCCATAGCATGAGAACTTAAATGTGGTGGAGACCATCCAGGCCTCTCCATCTGGCATGTGAGGGAAATAGAAAAGAGTATAAATTCTGGCAAGTCAAGTGTAAAAGAATAATTGGGTAGGCCAAAAGAGAATTTGAAGAGCAGCTTGCAAAAGACTCAGACCTACAGCAAAATATTTTTAAGTACATCTGAAGCAGGAAGCCTACCAAATAATCAGTGGGGCCACTTGACAAGGTGCTAAAGGAGCAATGAAGGAAGACAAGGCTGTTGGGGAGAATTCAAAAGAATTATTTGCATTGGTCTTCATTGCAGAGAAAGTGAGTGTGTCTCTCACACCTGAGCTATTCTTTTTAGTTGTAAAATCTGAGGAACTGTACCAGGCTGAGGTATCAATACAGGAGACTTCGGAACAAATTGGTAAAATAAACAGTAATAAGTCACCAGGACCAGATGGTAGTCACCCAAGAGTTCTGAAGGAACTGAAATATGAAATAGGTTACATACCACACTTAATAGTTATCCAATCACTTCAGTCTTCTTTTGTACCAGAAGACTGGAGCATAGCTAATGCGACACCAGTTTTTTAAAAAGGCTCCAGAGGTGACCCTGGCAATTACAGGCTGGTAAGCCAAACTTTAGTACCAGGCAGATTAGTAGAAACTATGGTAAAGAACAGACACGTAGCTTAATACAGTTTATTGGAGAAATGTCAACATGGCTTTTGTAAAGGTAAATCAGACCTCACCAATCTATGATAATTCTTTGGGGGGTCAACAAGCATGTTGATAAGGGGGATCCAGTGGATAAAGTATACTTGGACTTCCAGAAAGCCTTTGACAAGGTCTCTCACCAAAGGCTCTTAAGGAAAGCAAGCAGTCATGGTAAAAAAAAGGGAAGGTTCTCTGATGGATCAGCAGTTAGTTAAGACAGGAAACAAAGGCTAGGAATAAATGGTCAGTTTTCAGAATGGAGAGAGGTTTAATATAATCATAATCTGGAAAAGAGCAAAATTTGAAGTGAAGTGGCAAAATTTGCAGATACAAAACTACTTAAGATAGTGAAGATCAGACTGCAAAGCATTACAAAGGGATCTCTCAAAACTGGATGAGTGGGCAAGAAAATGGCAGATAAAATTCAATGTTGATAAATGCAAAGTAAATGCACATTTAAAAGCATACGTACAAAACGATGGGGTCTAAATTAGCTGTTACCACTCAAGAAAGATCTTGAAGTTCTTGTGGATAGTTCTCTGAAAACATCTGCTCAGTGTGCAGTCAAAAAAGCTAAAGAACGTTAGGAACCATTAGGAAAGCAATAGATAAGATGACAAAATATCATAATGCTGCTATATAAATCCATGGGATCCCCACACCTTGAATACTGCATGCGATTCTCGTTGCCCCATCTCAAAAAAAGATATACAGTAGAACCTCAGAGTTATGGACACCTCAGGAATGGAGGTTGTCCATAACTCTGAAATGTTCAAAACGTTGAACAAAACACAACTCTGGCTCCAGCAGTTCACACTCTCGGCCACGCTTTTGTCGAGCAGAGCGGCAGCGTGTCTGGCTCCAGGCAACGCAGCTGCCAGACATGATCTTCCTTAAGATAAGGGGGACGGAGGGTTGGATAAGGGGCTGGGGGGTCCCAGGGGGCAGTCAGAGCGGTTGGATGGGGTGGAGATTCAAGGGGGGGAGATTGGATAAGTTTGGGAGTCCCAGGGGGGCCTGTCAGGGGGTAGGGTGTAGATAGGGGTCAGAGGATGGGGAATGGGGAGTTGGATAGGCATAGGGTCCCGGGGGGCCTGTCAAGGGGCGGGGTGTGTGGATAGGGGTCAGAGCAGTCGGGACTGGGAGCAGGGGGTTTGGATAGGGGATGGGGTCCCAGGGGCAGTTGGGGAGGGGGGGGAGTCATGGGTCAGGGGACAAGGATTGGGGGGGCGGTTGGATGGGTCGGGGGTTCTGAGGGGAGCAGGGGGAGGGGATAAGGGGAAGGGGTCAGGCTGTTTGGGGAGGCGCAGCCTTCCCTACCAGGCCCCCATACAGTTTTGCAACACCAATGTGGCCCTTGGGCCAAAAAGTTTGCCCACCCCTGAGCTAGATGATCCATTGATCTGATCCAGTATTGCTGTTATGTCCCGAACAAGCACATTTTTACTGATCCAACAAGCTGCCCTTCCAGTTTCAACTTGCCATGCAGACTTTGGACCACATTGATCCACATCCAAACAAACCATGGAAGATGCAGCTACTTGATGCACAAGTGAAAAATCAGACTCCTCTTCATGGAACTGTGGTGAGAACATCAAAACCATTGAACACATCATAATGCAGATTCAAAGATAAACTGAATGATGTCCACTGTGTTATAGAGGAGGCCTTGGAATGGCTTATGGACCTACAACTGCATCTATAGAATGTTGCTCTGCAGATGCCATATGTGAGACATGTCTGTGCAGTCCCTTGAAGTGCACAATATCCTTGTTCCCTATACCTAAAATGTGTGTTCCTCCTCACTTGATCTTCAAAGTTAATAAAAACTGACTTCTGATAACACATTTAAGCTATAAATTACCAATCCTGGTGAATGAGACAAGCTTTCAAGCCACACAGAGCTCATCTTCAGGTCTGGGAAAGGTACTCCCAGCCTCTCAGTAATCTGTCCCATCTTGCATTTTGTTTAGCAAAGTAGTTAGCGCTCATTATAATTGACCATTCAAGGTGGAACAATTATATATGTATGCTCACTCACCCTGTCTCTCTCATATCCTGGGACTGACACAGCTACAATTACACTGTATACAGTCCTGGTGAAAACTTCCTGGTGTAATACATGGTTGTGCACAGACTATATAAAGACCTTACTCAAATTTTGGAGTATGTCTGTACTTTGTTCCTTCGTGCGGTGTCTAGAAAATGAACTTGAACACCTTAATATCAGTATTCTGCTTGCTTTGTCCCTGAGTTGGTCCCCTCCCTCTTGTTAATCCTCTTCTATGACAACTTGATCCTAAAGCATGCTTTGACATTGGCCTGGATCTCTCTAGCTCTTCTGTGGCCTCTCAACTGTCAATGAATATGAAGACAGGGTAATTAATCTCATTTGAAACTGGTTAAATAGGCATTTGTTTGAGACATACTGTTAAGGCTGATGTTGCCTACAGCTCTTGTTAAAATAAGTCTTAACTAAAATAATGTAGCTACCATGAGCCCTAAGCACAAGACTCTCTAGGAGAATGTGAAATAAAATTAATTATTTATATGTCTAAAAGTTTGTCGTGGCAGGGGGGAAAAACTGAGTATAATTTTCCTGTTTTGTCTGTGACACTCTTGTATCTGTGACTCACCCGCAATGGTGGCTCCTGTCCCATGGGGTTGGGCCTGGCTTCCTACTCTGGATGTTGCAGCTCAGGTTTGACTCTCCTGCCCCCTCTCATGAGTTTGGGGGAAGACTAAGAGAACCAGGCAGAGGAACAGACAGGCTCATGAAGGGAGTGTGTGCTGTTCTGGCAGCGTTGTGGTGCTCGTTGGGGGTTTGGTTTGTGTTTCCCAGACTAACAGGATTTAGGTGAGAAGGCTGACAGATACAGAGGCAGCAGTAGTAGTGACCCATGCAGTGGAAGACACACTGAAGATGACTGGCTGTGGAAGCTGCAGTATGTACATGATCCTGGAGGGGGTACCTGAAAAGTTTCGTCTGCATGAAGTGCTGCCTGATGGAACTGGTGGAAGAAAAGATCCGAGGATTGGAGATGCAAGTGGAAACTCTGAGTTTAGAAGGGGGTTCGAGCAGATGATGGTGCAGAGACATGAGGAGGCTGAAGGGACAAGCTCAGATTTGCAGATGAAAGCAGGACCAAGAAACTCTGAGGGAGACTTCTGGGTGAGGAAAGTGGACAGTGGAAGCATGTGACTAAGAGAGCCAGGCACAGGAAAAGCCGGGCTAGTGAGAGAGAAATAGAGCTCAGGAACAGGTTTGTGGAGTTGGAAAATGAAGAAGGGGCACAGCAGGTGATCACCAAAGGTGGGAAGGCAAGGAAGAAAAGAAGAGCAGCTAGTCCTATAGGAAGAGGGGAAGAGTCAAGGGAGAACACCAAATATGAGCCCCAGGAGGATACAGGATGGGTTGCAGAGGATTACAAGGTAGAAGAGTAATTGCAAAGACTTGCAGCCTGAGGGAACAGGGGATAGACTGGAGAATCGCACCATCACCAGGAAAAGGCAGGTCTACATGATTAGGGACTCCTTACTGAGAAGAATAGACAGGCCTGTAACCAGAGCTGATCCAGAGAACAGAAGTGTGTACTGTCTGCTGGGTGCTAAGATACAGGATGTGGACCTGAGGCTGAAGAGGATCCTAACTGGAGCGGGAAAGAATCCACTGATTGTCCTTCATGTGGGAACAAATGATACGGCTAGGTTCTCGCTGGAACGTATCAAGGGAGACTATACCAGGCTGGGGAAGACACTTAAGGCAATGGAGGCTCAGGTGATCTTCAGTGGGATTCTGCCCCTTCCTAGAGAAGGCAACAAAGGTGTGACAATTATTAATTAATGATCTGGAGGATAGCGTGTACTGCACCCTCAGCAAGTTTGCAGATGACACAAAACTGGGAGGAGTGGTAGATACGCTGGAGGGTAGGGATAGGATACAGAGGGACCTAGACAAATTGGAGGATTGGGCCAAGAGAAATCTGATGAGGTTCAACAAGGGCAAGTGCAGAGTCCTGCACTTAGTACAAAAGAATCCCATGCACCACTACAGACTAGGGACAGAGTGAGTAAGCAGCAGTTCTGCAAAAAAGGACCGAGGGGTTATAGTGGATGAGAAGCTGGATGAGAGTCAGCAGTGTGCCCTTGATGGCAAGAAGGCTAATGGCATTTAGCCCTGTATAAGTAGGGGCATTGCCAGCAGATCAAGGGACGTGATCATTCCCCTCTATTTGACATTGGTGAGGCCTCACCTGGAGTACTGTGTCCAGTTTTGGGCCCCACACTACAAGAAGGATGTGGAAAAACTGGAAAGAGCCCAGCAGAGGGCAACAAAAATGATTAGGGGTCTGGAGCACATGACTTATGAGGAGAGGCTGAGGGAACTGGGATTGTTTAGTCTGCGGAAGAGAAGAATGAGGGGGGATTTGATAGCTGCTTTCAACTACCTGAAAGGGGGTTCCAAAGAGGATGGATCTAGACTGTTCTCAGTGGTACCTGATGACAGAACAAGGAGTAATGGTCTCAAGTTGCAGTGGGGGAGGTTTAGGTTGGATATTCGGGAAAAACTTTTTCACTAGGATGGTGGTGAAGTACTGGAATGGGTTACCCAGGGAGGTGGTGGAATCTCCTTCCCTAGAGGATTTTAAGGTCAGGCTAGACAAAGCCCTGGCTGGGATGATTTAGTTGGGGATTGGTCCTGCTTTGAGCAGGGGTTGGACTAGATGACCTCCTGAGGTCCCTTCCAACCCTGATATTCTATGATTATGATCAACAGATGGCTCAGGCAGTGGTGCTATAAAGAGGGCTTTGGGATGTATGGCCACTGGGAGGCATTAATGGACAGAGGACTGTTCTCTCGGGATGGACTTCACCTGAGTAGGGAGGGAAATAGACTTCTAGGATGGAGGCTGGCACAACTGATTAAGAGAGCTTTAAACTAGGAATTTGGGGGAGATGGTTGGGAGATGTCCAAGATAATCTCCATGCCGGATTTTAACATTGAGAGTGAAGAAAACGAAGTAAGAAAGGATAAAGCTGTGGGTAGGAGAATGGACATAAGGAGGAAGGGTACGGTAGATACCAGTCTAATAGGTGATACTGGCGGTAGAATGTCTGTGCCTAATCGGGTAAAGAATGTGAGCGAAGCCAAACGGCAAAAATTAAGATGTTTGTACAACAATGCAAGGAGCCTAGGTAACAAAATGGAGGAACTAGAGCTACTGGTTCAGGAAGTGAAACCAGATATTATAGGGACAACAGAAACATGGTGGAATAGTAGCCATGACTGGAGTACAGGTATTGAAGGGTATGGCTGTTTAGGAAAGACCGAAATAAAGGCAAAGGTGGTGGAGTAGCATTGTATATTAATGATGAGGTAGACTGTAAAGAAATAAATGATGGAATGGATAAGACGGTCTCTGGGCAAAAATCACATTGGGGAAGAAGGCTACTAGAGCCTCCCCTGGGATAGTGCTGGGCTGTGCTATAGACCACTGGGATCTGATTTGGAAAAGGCTAGAGATCTCTTTAATGTTTTTAATGAAGTAAATAGTAATGGGAATTGCGTGATTATTGGAGACTTTAATTTCCCAGATATAGACTGGAGGACAAGTGCTAATAGTAATAGGGTTCAGATTTTCCTGGATGCGATAGCTGATGGATTCCTTCACCAAGTAGTTGCTGAACCAACAAGAGGGGATGCCATTTTAGATTTGGTTTTAGTGAGGACCTCATAGAAGAAATGGTTGTAGGGGACAACCTTGGTTTGAGTGATCATGAGCTAACTCAGTTCAAACTAAATGGAAGGATAAACAAAAACAGATCTGACTAGGGTTTTTGATTTCAAAAGGGCTAACTTTAAAAAAAAAATTAAGGAAATTAGTTAAGGAAATGGATTGGACTGAAGAACTTGTGGATCTAAAGGCGGATCAGCAAGGAAAGCTACCTTATTGAGGTCAGAACCTGTAGGGATAAAGTGAGAGAGGCCAAAAGCCATGTAGAGTTGGACCTTGCGAAGGGAATTAAAAACAATAGTAAAAGGTTCTATAGCCATATAAATAAGAAGAAAACAAAGAAAGTAGTAGTGGGGATGGGGAGTGGAGGTTAAGGATAATCTAGGCATGGCCCAATATCTAAACAAATACTTTGGCCTCATTAAAGACTGGGGCAATGAGGAGTTCAGGGATAATGGTAGGATGACAAATGGGAATGAGAATATGGAGGCAGATATTACCACATCTGAGGTAGAAGCCAAACTCTAACAGTTTAATAGGACTAAATCAGGGGCCCAGATAATCTTCATCCAAGAATATTAAAGGAACTGGCACATGAAATTGCAAGCCCATTAGCAAGAATTTTTAATGAATCTGTAAACTCAGGGGTTATACCGTACAACTGGAGAATTGCTAACATAGTTCCTGTTTTTAAGAAAGGGGAAAAAAGGTGATCCGGGTAACTATAGGCATGTTAGTTTGACATCTGTAGTATGCAAGGTCTTGGAAAAAATTTTGGAGGAAGTAGTTAAGGACATTGAGGTCAATGGTAATTGGGACAAAATACAACATGGTTTTACCAAAGGTAGATTATGCCAAACCAACCTGGTCTCCTTTGTGAGGGTAACAGATTTTTTTTAAACGCAGTGGATCTAATTTACCTTGATTTCAGTAAGGCATTTGATACGGTTCCACATGGAGAATTATTAGTTAAATTGGAAAAGATGGGGATCAGTATGAAAATTGAAAGGTGGATAAGGAACTGGTTTAAAGGGGAGACTACAACAGGTCATACTGAAAGGTGAACTGTCAGGCTGGAGGGAGGTTACTAGTGGAGTTCCTCAGGGATCGGTTTTGGGACCAATCTTATTTAATCTTTGTATTACTGACCTTGGCACAAAAAGTGGGAGTGTGCTAATAAAGTTTGCAGATGAGACAAAGCTGGGAGGTATTGCCAATATAGAGAAGGACCGGGATATCCTACAGGAAGATCTGGATGACCTTGTAAACTGGAGTAATAGTAATAGGATGAAATTTAATAGTGAAAAGTAAAAGGTCATGCATTTAGGGATTAATAAGAATTTGTTATAAACTGGGGGTGAATCAGTTGGAAGTAATGGAAGTTGGAGGAGAAGGACCTCAGAGTATTGGTTGATCACAGGATGACTATAAGCCGCCAATGTAATGTGGCCGTGAAAAAAGCTAATGCGGTCTTGGGATGCATCAGGCGAGGTATTTCCAGTAGAGATAAGGAGGTGTTAGTTATACAAGGCACTGGTGAGACCTCCTCTGGAATACCCGTGTGCAGTTCTCGTCTCCCATGTTTAAGAAAGATGAATTCAAACTGGAACAGGTACAGAGAACAGCTACTAAGATGATCCGAGGAATGGAAAACCTGTCTTATGCAAGGAGACTCAAAGAGCTCAGCTTGTTTAGCCTAACCAAAAGAAGGCTGAGGGGAGATACGATTGTGCTTTATAAATATATCAGAGGGATAAATACCAGGGAGAGAGAGGAGTTATTTAAGCTCAGTTATCAATGTGGACACAAGAACAAATGGATATAAACTGGCCATCAGGAAGTTTAGACTTGAAATTAGACGAAGGTATCTTAACTATCAGAGGAGTGAAGTTCTGGCAACAGTCTTCCAAGGGGAGTAGTGGGGGCAAAAGTCATTTCTGGCTTTATGGAGGGGATGGTATGATGGGATAGCCTAATTTTGGTAATTAATTGATCTTTGACTACACTGGTCTACAATTTTTGAGACGTCGTCTGCTTCAGAGATAAAATGTGCTAGTTATTATGTATTTTGATGTGCTGAATTCAAATATGACAATTAAAACAACTGGCTACTGTTTCTAAGATATTTAAATTTTTACATTTTACATCTATGTATATTGTGTAGATAGTAGAGTTTTAATCATAAATTGTAAACCTAGGTCTTTTCATGGGTTTATGGTTGCTTTACATGATGATATTTCACCTGTCCTGTTTATGTAACACTTTAAAAATCAGCAAAAGGGTTGTATAAATAAAATGTATTATGAAACAAAAGGCAAAAAACTATTATGTACATAGTTTAGTCCTATTCAGTGTCTACTCGGCGCTTCTTGGCTTGTCTCTTGTATTCATTAAATGGAGCATCTCTTGTCACTGTCCAGCAATTGTCTGCAAGCATTGATAGGCTCCATTTGCCCTGATAGCGTTTCTCCATTGTTGCAATGTCCTGGGGAAATCGCTCGCTGTGCTCGTGGCTCGCTGCTCTGCAGTTCGGTGGAAAAAAATCTAGATGAGAGTGCAAAAAACTTTAGTATCTTTAGTGACATGTTGCAATCAAGGCTTTTGTATGCCTTGAGGAGGTTTTCCACCAACAACCTGTAGTTGTCTGCCTTGTTGTTTCCGAGAATTTATTGCCACTAACTGGAAGGCTTTCCATGCCGTCTTTTCCTTGCCACGCAGTGCATGGTCAAATGCATCATCTCGAAGAAGTTCACGAATCTGAGGACCAACAAAGACACCTTCCTTTATCTTAGCTTCACTTAACC
>NC_048319.1:15704174-15772042 GCF_013100865.1 Trachemys scripta elegans | reverse complement strand
GGAGGTTTTCCACCAACAACCTGTAGTTGTCTGCCTTGTTGTTTCCAAGAAAATTTATTGCCACTAACTGGAAGGCTTTCCATGCAGTCTTTTCCTTGCCACGCAGTGCATGGTCAAATGCATCATCTCGAAGAAGTTCACGAATCTGAGGACCAACAAAGACACCTTCCTTTATCTTAGCTTCACTTAACCTTTTGAAATTTTCCACGGAGGTACTTGAAAGCTGCTTGTGTTTTGTCAATGCCTTGACAAAGTTCTTCATCAGACCCAGCTTGATATGTAAGGGTAATAACAAAATCTTCCTTGATTCAACAAGTGGTGGATGCTGAACACTTTTCCTCCCAGGCTCCAATGACTGTCGGAGTGGCCAATCTTTCTTGATGTAGTGGGAATCTCTTGCACAACTATCCCAGCAGAAAAAACAGCAGTACTTTGTGTATCCAGTCTGCAGAGCAAGCAAGAGAGCAACAACCTTCAAATCGCCACAAAGCTGCCACTGATGTTGGTCATAGTTTATGCACCTCAAAAGTTGTTTCATGTTGTCATAGGTTTCCTTCATATGGACTGTATGACCAACTGGAATTGATGGCAAAACATTGCCATTATACAGTAAAACAGCTTTAAGACTCGTCTTTGATGAATCAATGAACAGTCTCCACTCATCTGGATCATGAACGATGTTGAGGGGGCCATCACACCATCGATGTTGTTGCAGGCTACAAGATCACCTTCCATGAAGAAGAATGGGACAAGAGCCTTTTGACGGTCACAGAACATGGAAACCTTAACATCACCTGCCAGGAGATTCCACTGCTGTAGTCTGGAGCCCAACAGCTCTGCCTTACTCTTGGGTAGTTCCAAACCCTGACAGGGTCATTCAGTTCATCTTGTGTTATGAGGTGTGGTTCAGAGGAGGAGGATGGGAGAAATGTGGGTCCTGTGACATTGATGGTTCAGGACCAGAAGTTTCATCCTCTTCCTCGTCTGACTCAAGTGAGAATGATTCTGCTGCGTCAGGAACCGGCAGCCCTTCTCCGTGGGGTACTGGGCATATAGCTGATGGAATGTTTGGATAATGCACAGTCCACTTTTTCTTCTTAGACACACCTTTCCCAACTGGAGGTACCATGCAGAAGTAACAATTGCTGGTATGATCTGTTGGCTTTCTCCAAATCATTGGCACTGCAAAAGGCATAGATTTCCTTTTCCTGTTCAACCACTGGCGAAGATTTGTTGCACAAGTATTGCAGCATGTGTGGGGCCCATCTCTTGTCCTGATCTCCAATTTTGCAGCCAAAATAAAGGTGATAGGCTTTCTTAACCATAGTGGTTATACTGCGCTTTTGTGATGCAAAAGTTACTTCACCACAAACATAGCAGAAGTTATCTGCACTGTTCACACAAGTACAAGGCATCTCTGCTCACTTTGTCTAAACAGAAATGTGTCCCTTTGCAAAATCAAACACTGACAAATAAGAGCACGACACTGTATGATTTCTAGAGCTGATGTAGGGCAATTTGTTCAGCAGAGTGATGTATGCTTCGTAATGATTGCATCATCCATGACTTCTAGGAATAACATGTATGCAATTCATATGTATGATGCAATACCAGCTTCAGATTGCATCATTCATTGTTTTGCCTAAAAAGCAAGTACTGTCCAAACCCAGTCATAGATGTATTCATAGATCCAGTCAAAGATGTATTTTAGTCATTTCTGGTTTAAATTGAGATCCCTTCCCTTTATAACTCACTTATCCGCCGCCATTCCCAAGTCAAGGGTTGTGTATACTGACCCAATAACATATCTTGAAAACTAGAGCCAATCAATAATTTTAAGCCTCATTTTTGTTCTCAGTGACCCAGAATTAGTAAAGTTTGACTACATTTATTTCAGAAGCATTTTGGCTGTAGAGCAGTGCTATTAGCGGTAAATATGCCCAATGGCCTGTGATGGGATGTTAGATGGGGTGGGATCTGAGTTACTACAGAGAATTCTTTTCTGGGTGTCTGGCTGGTGAGTCTTGCCCACATGCTCAGGGTTTAGCTGATCGCCATATTTGGAGTTGGGAATTAATTTTCCTCCGGGGCAGATTGTCCGAGGGGGTTTTTCACCTTCCTCTGCAGCGTGGGGCATGGGTCACTTGCTGGAGGATTTTCTACACCTTGAAGTCTTTAAACCATGATTTGAGGACCTCAGTAGCTCAGACATAGGTTATGGGTTTATTACAGGAATGAGTGGGTGAGATTCTGTGTCCTGCGTTTTGCAGGAGGTCAGACTAGATGATCATAATGGTCCCTTCTGATCTTAAAGTCTATGACTCTATGATGGGGAAATAAAGAGCCATGTCAGCCCTGAGGGACACAGGAGCTGCCGGTGACCATGACTGGTGTGAGTGAAAGATGGGCTGCTTTTCAAACCTGGGGTCCAGCCTTGTGGTTCAGAGGAGCCACCCATGAATGTGGGGCAGGCTTGCTCTCCAGTTATGCCTTCCCTCTGCATTGGGCCAGGATTAGAGATAGGGTGCTGCTGGGGTGGAGGGTGCTGCTGCTGTGGGTGTCCCCTCATTTGTTAGGATATTTTTTATCAAATATCACAAGTCACTAAACCTCTGACTTTTTACTAAATTTATCATCATTGCGCTTTGACTTATGGCTTCTTTTAAAATCTGCTGCCCTAATTGTGGCTGATGTTGTCCAAGGAACAAGTCTGTAACAGGAGAGATGATGGCTTCTACTTGAAGTCAGTATTTGGCTGCAGGACATCAATTGGGGCTTTATAGTCACTCCATGACTGCATGAAAAGCACAGTTGTTCAGTGGTCCTTATATTTCTTGTTACCCAAAGTGGAAGAATCCATTCATTGAGTCTGCAGTGGGGGGCATTGTTCCATTCAGCCTGGGCACTGTAGAGCTGGGGCAAGGGAGTAGCTTTAGACCTTCTCTCCTATCATGTAGCAGGAGGTGGAGGAGTCTAAGCTGAGTGGAGGGCCTTTGTTTCACCTCTGTGTACAGTGTTGTGATGCATCTGAACGTAGTGGTATGTGGCAAAAAGATGCATCCCATGGAAGTGGCAAGGGTGGGGGATACTGAAGAAAAAATAGAAGTGAATTCCTTAATTTTGGGGCAGAAATGGTTTCGATTTTGGCTGCCCAGACAACATGGGTTAATTGGATTGGCAGTTGAAAACTCAATCTTCCTACCAATACACTTGCATCTTTTGTGGGATCTCAGGTCCACCAAGGAATAAGATCTTACCAAAACCCTTGCTTACTGTTACAACACTGAATGGTTAACTGTAGTCTAGAGTTCTGTAACTCTGCCACTGGCTTTCTCTCATTCTCACTCTACTGTTGTGCACGTGTGTGCGCGCACACAAATAGTTAAAGCATTTAAAACCCAGTTTTAATGCTTTTTAAAACAAATTTTCTGTACTCCTTTCCCTTTAGCTGTGTAGCCTTTTATAGTTTGGATATCTGGCAGTCTTTTCAGGTGACAACAGAATTTTAATGTTCTTTTGTTCCTGTTTTTTTTAAGTTCCTCCTTATTGTCCTTATCAATATGTGGTCCCAATATGGTTACCATTTCCTTCTCCCATCAATTGCCTACATCCTCCGACTATCATCTGTCACTTATTTTTCCATCTGCTTTCTCATTTTTGTGTTGTTGCTTAATGTCCCCACTTAACCAAGATGGCTTTCAAACCAAAGTAGCCTCTCTTGCAACAGAACTGTAAAGTTATATTATATTTTTGATGACCAAAAAAACTAAAAGTGAACAGAAACTTTTCCAATAAATTCCTCCATTATTTAGCTTTGAGAATTTGACTCCTTTAAATAATTTTTTAACAAAAAACAACCCCCCCAAAAAAACATCTTATTTGAGACTGGTCTGTTTGCCCAAAGTGTATCCCAAGATAACGCAGCTTTTTTGTTCCTATACATGGTAGAAAGATGCTTAAAGAATGTCTTGTCATTGTCTGTAACATTGGTGCCCCAACTCTTGCTTCATCAGTTAGAACATTGATCCAGAAGACTTCCAAGTCCTGTTTCTGAATTAACTTTAAAATAGGTAATGGAATCTCTGATATAGAATGCCACATCTTCGCATATCCATTCTGTCCTTCCTAAATAGTTAAAGTGAACCTGAAAGTGTGTGGGAGAAATTTTTTTATCTCTAAACAGACATGATGTAAAAGATCTGACTGCCGTTCTCCTTACTGAATTGCCGCTGCTTTGTTTTATTGTACTTCTATTGTGCCTTGGCACAAGTGCTTCATAAAGATACATTACTTGGTGCCTATTACACCCTGAAACACTTACAATACACTCTTCCTTTGTCTTAGAGTATAATGTGGAACTAAATACTAAAATACGTAGACAGGAATTTTGTCCCCAAGCCTTGCACCTTGGTTTAGTGTTTGTCTTTCAGTTTCAAATGCACAGACTTTTGATCTTATCAAGTTTCGCAGGCTAAGCAGTTAGGCACATTCAATACTTGGATGTGAGACTACCTAAGGAAGATGGAGTTGCTGGGGAGAAATATAATTGGGCATGCAGTGAATCATTATTCACCAATGTTGAATAATGGGTGTATTTGGATTTCTTAAGGGTCTATCTTAGGTCTTAGACACATTATTAAAGAGTGCATACTATTCAATCTGAGATCTAAGAATGACATTCAGTTCACTCACTTAGCAACTGTTCCATAACAGCACAAACTGGCCTAATGTACCCAGTAACTGCATCTCTAAACTAAGACGAAGAGTCCTACTATAGACTGCCTCTTCTGACACAGTTGGTTAGCACTGCTCTGAACAGGGTTGCATAACATGGTAGTAAACATGGCCAGCAACCATTGGCCTGTGTATAATGTGAATATCAGTTTATCTCTACTGGTTTTAGCAAGACTGGGAAACTTAAGAATAAAAACCACCCACAACAAACCCCTAGTATAGATGGAGCCTCTGTGCAGCTGCTAGGGTAGCAGATCTGTAACAGTGCCAGAAATGACAGTCTCTCCAACCCTACATAATCTCCAAATCCTCACTAGTTGGCATAATTTGCTGGAAAAAAATGAGCAGGGTGTAACAGACTGTGTGGTGGAGTTCACATCTTTCCCTCATCTCATTACTGCAGGCTGTCGGAGGCACATAGGATCCAAAGCCACTCTCCCATTTATATAAGGGCTTGTCTGTTCTAGGAGGGTTTTTCCAACATAGTTTACCAGCAAAACCAGTTCAGTGTAGATGCAGTTGTATTGGTATAATCGTGCTTATACTTGGACAAGCAGTTATACCAATACATCTGTATCCACACTAGGGCATATTCCAGTATAGCAATGCTGGCAAAAATCACGACCCCAGCTGATATAGTTATAATGTTTCTACTTTTGTGTAGACCAGGCCTAAGACTCCTGGCATGCTGAATGGGGATGGAGCAGAAGCATTTGTTCAGCAACAACTCCACTCAGTCATACTGTACTGGAGGAACAGAGACCATAGGAGCCTCTGAAAACCTTCAGCAGGCTTTAAGATTCCACAGGTTTTGAACAGTGGTCTCTAGCTCTTCTAGCTCTAGCTCTAGCTCTTCTTCTAGCATCTTCTGCTTTGTGGGTTGCTCCTTTTTCTGGCTCATGGAACTGTCTAAGGATCGAATTTTTTCGTGGTATACTGTGTGCTGTCCCCATGTTAAGAACATAACGGGTGTACTGGGTCAGACCAAAGGTCCATCTAGCCCAGTATCCTGTCTTCTGACAGTGGCCAATGCCAGGTGCCCCAGAGGGAATGAACAGAATAGGTAATCAAGTGATCCATCCCCATTTGCACATTCCCAGCTTCTGGCAAACAGAGGCTAGGGACACCATCCCTGTCCCATGTTGTTGAGCAATGCGTGAGTTAGATGGAAGAACACACTGGGTGTGGCACAGAAGAATTTACCCCTGATATAGCCTAGGAAAGATTTGAAATTCCAATTTCCTAAGTCTAATTTGTTCATTTTCAATTGACGAGCACATTGAAGTCTTTAAACCATGATTTGAGGACCTCAATAGCTCAGACATAGGTTATGGGTTTATTACAGGAGTGGGTGGGTGAGATTTTGTGGCCTGCGTTGTGCAGGAGGTCAGACTAGATAATCATAATGGTCTTCTGATCTTAAAGTCTGTCTCTTTGTGGGAGATTTTCCTGGTGAAAATGAAATCAAACCCTATGGAAAGTTGCATCAAATAGTGTGTGATTCCAATGTACCCTTAGGTATGGCACTGATGGATCACCCAGAATGAAAGGTCCTCTGGATGTGAAAACTGCTACATTTCTATTGGTGTCACTGGCAAGTGCTGTGTACAGGAGCAATATTATAGCCATAGGTTTCAGAGTAGCAGCCGTATTAGTCTGTATCCGCAAAAAGAACAGGAGTACTTGTGGCACCTTAGAGACTAACAAATTTATTAGAGCATAAGCTTTCGTGGACTACAGCCCACTTCTTCAGATGCATATAGAGTGGAATAAATATTGAGGATATATATATATACACACACATACAGAGAGCATAAACAGGTGGGAGTTGTCTTACCAACTCTGAGAGGCCAATTAAGTAAGAGGAAAAAAAAAATTTTGAAGTGATAATCAAGATAGCCCAGTACAGACAGTTTGATAAGAAGTGTGAGAATACTTACAAGGGGAGATAGATTCATTGTTTGTAATGGCTCAGCCATTCCCAAGTCCTTATTCAATCCTGAGTTGATTGTATTTAGTTTGCATATCAATTCCAGCTCAGAGTCTCTCGTTGGAGTCTGTTTTTGAAGTTTTTCTGTTGTAATATAGCCACCCGCAGGTCTATCATTGAATGACCAGACAGGTTAAAGTGTTCTCCCACTGTTTTTTGAATATTATGATTCCTGATGTCAGATTTGTGTCCATTAATTCTTTTGCGTAGAGACTGTCCGGTTTGGCCAATGTACATGGCAGAGGGGCATTGCTGGCACATGATGGCATATATTACATTGGTAGATGTGCAGGTGAACGAGCCCCTGATGGTATGGCTGATGTGATTAGGTCCTATGATGATGTCACTTGAATAGATATGTGGACAGAGTTGGCATCGGGCTTTGTTACAAGGATAGGTTCCTGGGTCAGTGTTTTTGTTCAGTGATGTGTGGTTGCTGGTGAGTATTTGCTTTAGGTTGGGGGGTTGTCTGTAAGCGAGGACAGGTCTGTCTCCCAAGATCTGTGAGAGTAAAGGATCATCTTTCAGGATAGATTGTAGATCTCTGATGCGCTGGAGAAGTTTTAGTAGGTGGCTGAAGGTGACAGCTAGTGGTGTTCTGTTATTTTCTTTGTTGGGCCTGTCTTGTAGGAGGTGACTTCTGGGTACTCTTCTGGCTCTGTCAATCTGTTTTTTTCACTTCAGCAGGTGGGTATTGTAGTTTTAAGAATGCTTGATAGAGATCTTGTAGGTGCTTGCCTCTATCTGAGGGGTTGGAGCAAATGCGGTTCTGTCTTAGAGCTTGGCTGTAGACAATGGATCGTGTGGTGTGTCCTGGATGGAAGCTGGAGGCACGTAGGTAAGTGTAGCGGTCAGTAGGTTTCCGGTATAGGGTGGTATTTATGTGACCATTGCTTATTAGCACAGTAGTGTCCAGGAAATGGACCACTTGTGTGGATTGATCTAGGCTGAGGTTGATGGTGGGATGGAAATTATTGAAATCATGGTGGAATTCCTCAAGGGCTTCTTTTCCATGGGTCCAGATGATGATGTCATCAATGTAGCGCAAGTAGAGTAGGGGCGTTAGGGGACGAGAGCTAAGGAAGCGTTGTTCTAAGTCAGCCATAAAAATGTTGGCATATTGTGGGGCCATGCGGGTACCCATAGCAGTGCCGCTGACTTGAAGGTATATATTGTCCCCAAATGTGAAATAGTTGTGGGTGAGGACAAAGTCACAAAGTTCAGCCACCAGGTTAGCTGTGACATTATCGGGGATACTGTTCCTGATAGCTTGTAGTCCATCTTTGTGTGGAATATTGGTGTAGAGGGCTTCTACGTCCATAGTGGCCAGGATGGTGTTTTCTGGAAGATCACCGATGTATTGTAGTTTCCTCAGGAAGTCAGTGGTGTCTCGAAGATAGCTGGGAGTGCTGGTAGCGTAGGGTCTGAGGAGAGAGTCCACATAACCAGACAAGCCTGATGTTAGGGTGCCAATGCCTGAGATGATGGGGCGTCCAGGATTCCCAGGTTTATGGATCTTGGGTAGCAAATAGAATACCCCTGGTCAGGGTTCTAGGCATGTGTCTGTACAGATTTGTTCCTGTGCTTTGTCAGGGAGTTTTTTAGCAGATGGTGTAGTTTCTTTAGGTAATCCTCAGTGGGATCAGAGGATAATGGCCTGTAGAATGTGGTGTTAGAGAGCTGTCTAGCAGCCTCTTGGTCATATTCCAATTTATTGATGATGACAACAGCACCTCCTTTGTCAGCCTTTTTGATTATGATGTCAGGGTTGTTTCTGAGGCTGTAGATGGCGTTGTGTTCAGCATGGCTGAGGTTATGGGGCAAGTGACGTTGCTTTTCCACAATTTCAGCCTTTGCACATTGACGGAAGCAATCTATGTAGAAATCCGGAATGGCTGAGCCATTACAAACATTGAATCTATCTCCCCTTGTAAGTATTCTCACACTTCTTATCAAACTGTCTGTACTGGGCTATCTTGATTATCACTTCAAAAGGTTTTTTTTTTTTTCTTTTTCCTCTTACTTAATTGGCCTCTCAGAGTTGGTAAGACAACTCCCACCTGTTTATGCTCTCTGTATGTGTATATATATATATCTCCTCAATATTTATTCCACTCTATATGCATCCGAAGAAGTGGGCTGTAGTCCACGAAAGCTTATGCTCTAATAAATTTGTTAGTCTCTAAGGTGCCACAAGTACTCCTGTTCTTTTTATTATAGCCATACTGAATCTCTGAGGAGAACTTCCTAAATTTCGGTACTTCCATACTGAGCTAAGCTCCTATGTGCTACATACAACCTCCATGGTTCAGCTGTGTAAACTAAACTTCTGGTGACTAGATCTTCAAATACTAGGCAGTGAGTCAAAGGAAATGAGTAAGAATGCATATGCAGCAAGTAAACTAAAGTTACGTCACTGAAAAATGACTCGTGTGTGTTAAGTAATTTGTCAAGTTTTGCTTGGCAAAAACAAGCCTCACTTCAGAAATGTAACAGGATGAGAATCGTAGTTGTACCCCATTTTTTTCTTCAGATTAGGTATTTAAGATCATTCTTACTGCTGCTGCCACTTTCTGATCTAAATTGGCTTTTCTGGAGATAGTGCAGCATGCTTTATTTTTCCTTATCTGTCTCTCCTGCTTTGTCATCAAGTTTCTCTTCCTTTTCACCAGTGTCTTGGTCCTCTTCTCCCCCCCCCCCCCCCCGGATCTTTCCGCTGCTGTTAATCTTCTTCATACTTCTGAAGAGTGTTCCCATAATCATTCATAGATCACCTGCAGTGATCCTGGTTGGACCTAAAATCTTGTACCTGCTATATGTGGCTTATGGTCTCATTGTGTCCTAAAAGTAGAAAAAGCTTGGCAACTTAAAAACAAAAGCATAAAGAGAGAAGGCTATTAGGCAGAAAAAGGGACTGGATGGGTGGCTGGAGGCAGCGTGGAAGTGGCTTACATTTTCTAGGTTTTCAGCGGGGAAACTCCTACTGCATAGTAGGAAAAGCGGGAGTGGAAGCATGTCTTTGTAGTTATTACTGGAAATAAACTGTTGGCCAGACTAATTGTTGGATTCTAAATTTAAAGATGTGAAACTGGGTTAAAATACCAAATCTTAATTTCCCCAATCCAAAGTCACTTGTGGCTTATATCTAAGGGATGATACTACCTCAAGTAACCCTATAAAGCGGTAATATTCTAAGTAAATGGGAATAGATAGTATCTGATCCTAGGGCTTAATCCACTTCAGTTTGGTTCTTAGACTTGGGTGCCGTAAACATGTGAATGTTCATTTCTCTATTTTTGTTCTTTAAATAAATCCTTAATTAAAGGAATGGATCACTTCTAAACAGTATAGGTCCATGCTTTCTGTTCAGAGTAGCATGGTGTATCTTTCTTGTTTTAAGACAAGAATCAAGAAAGCCATTAGTCACTTTCATAAATAGAGATTTCATTGAAATAAAACTTATTTTTTTTTACTTTGAAATTCAGTCTTTAGGATAATCACTGTATCTATTTCTTTCCGTATCTTAGGTGAGTGGAGTCAAGACCCTCTATGAATCTGAGCTGGCTGATGCCCGAAGAGTTCTGGATGAGACTGCAAGAGAGAGGGCCAAACTGCAGATTGAAATAGGAAAGCTAAGAGCAGAACTTGATGAGGTCAATAAGAGGTAAGGAAACTGAACTTCAGTGTGATTTTACTCCCATTCAGAATAATGGGTAACATTAGCACATTTTAGATTGGGATTGATGGATGGCTTTCTAAAGTGTGCTATAGCTTTACAAGAAGTTACGGGCTTGATTCAGGAATCACTTGGTGAAATTCTCTGTCCTGCTTTGTGCAGAATTCTGACCAGATGACCATAATTGCCTCTCATGGCATTAAAATCTGACCACTTTCTTTGAGTGCTTGCACATATCCATTTCAATGTAAGTGTGTGTGCACACCGAGCCCAGTTGCTGGAAATTTTTCCTTCAGCGGTATCCATTGATTGGCTCGAACGCGCTCTGGTGTTGCATGCTCGTATCACCGGTATAAGGGGCCCTGCCGACCCTGCTCTCCTTCAGTTCCTTCTTACTGCCCGTGATCGTTGCTGGCAATCTCCTCCCTTAATGGTTTTCTAATCTTTAGTGTAAATAGTTCTCATAGTTTTTAGTAGTTAGGGTAGGTTTAGATAGTTTGGACGTCTCTGTCCATAGATAGCAGAGTTGTCCTTTGTCCTGGTGCCGAGACTTGCCTTCATGCAGCAAGTCTATGCCTTTGAACAATCCGCACTCGAACTGTCTCAAGTGTTTAGGGGAAGCTCGTAGGAAAGACTGCTTCCAAATTTGTAAAGAATTCAAGCCCTGGAGCTAGAAGAACCACGCTTCTTACTTGAAGGTCCTCCTCATGGAGGCAGCCTTCAGACTGGCCTCGGACCCGCAGCTTCAGCCTCGCTGCAGAGCGCTCCTCTATTAACACAAGTCCCTCGGCACTGATAGTCTTCGCCAGTGCCTAAGAAGCACCAGGAGAAGAGCTGGTTTCTGGTGCCAAAGGATAAAGACTAGGAGAACGAGACCCATGCCGGGCTGCTCTTCATCCCCGGTACCGTGTTGCCAGGTGCCCACAGCCTTGGTTCCACAGCATCCTACAATGCCCACTCAAGCCCGTTGTACTGGCCAGTTTTTGGTCCCGTCGATCCCTGAAGCATTTGCGGCTGCCAGGGATCTTTTGACCCTGCCGGTATCAGGCTCCCCGGATAGTCAGGGCTTGGCACCGCCAGTGACCCCAAACAGCAGGGAATTGATGCCAGTACCTAGACAGTCAGTGTGTCAGCTGTCCAAGAGGAAATCCTCGTTGACAGCCTCAAGGTGCCCCAGGCAGCCTTCTCCAGCACCCACTGGCACGGCACCGCCGTGATCTCCGCAACGCATCTCTTCATCCTCATCGGACTCGGAGGAGGATTAGTATTCCCCCACCAAAGTGACCGATCTTGGTGTTCCCAGTCCATCACGGCACTGAGTTCATCAGGACCTCTGGGTGCCTGGCCACCATACCCATGGGGCCCAACCACCATACAGTTGCCTTTTTGGAACCCGTGGGGGTTTCGTCCACCGCAAGGGACCCCTTCAAGGTGATCTTATTCGGTCGTCTTGGAGGCTACAGTATCCCTAATACTGTGTAGACACACCCTGGAACCAGACTCTGGTACCGACCCTGGAACCAGACCCCAGGAGGAAGCCCCTGAGGCTCCCGTGGACACCGATTCAGGCTCCCCATCTGGGTTTAGCTTCCTCTTCATACTCTCTGGATGAAGCCACAGTGGCGTGTGGGGTCTCCCCACCTCCAGATGACCACAAGGCATACCAAGACCTACTGAAATGGGTAGCCTCAAACCTAGGGGTCCAAGCGGAGGTGGTTAAGGAGGTGACACGGCCTCATGGATATTCTATAGTCAGTGGTCCTGTCCAGAGTTGCTTTGCTTCTACACAATGCCATTGTGGACCCTGTTAAGGCGCTACTGCAAACCCCTGCCTCCCTTCCATCAACAGCAAAACACTTGGCGCGTAAATACTTTGTTCTGGCCAAGGGGTATAAGTTCCTCTTTACCTCTTTTCCTCTGGGTTCATTGGTGGTTGCAGTGGCCAATGTGCAAGACTGCCAGTGAGGGCCAAGCTCTCTGCCCAAGGCAAAGGACCCTAAGAAGCTGGACCTCCTTGGGCGCAAGGCTTACTCTTCAGGGAGCCTGCAACTTCATATAGCAAACCAGCAGACGCTGCTGGGGTGTTACGACTTCAGTGCCCTGGCCTTCTACATACAAAGGAACAAACCATTCCACAGATCCACTCAGTTGTTATAGCGATGCAGAAAGAATGAAAGGTCTCACCATTTCGCCACAGAGAATCTCATTGTGGATCACTTCATGTATCAAGGCATCTCACCCTGGCTAACCTAATGGCTCTACAATGTCTCAAGCTTCTTCCACAGCTTTTTTAAGCACAGGTTCCAATGCAGGACATCTGCAGGGTGACAACCTGATTGTCGGTTCATATGTTCACCACGCTATATGCCATTACACAACAGGCCAGAGACTATTTTGGCTGGGCTGTATTGCAGTCAGTTTGCCCTTGATCTCTGAACCCACCTCTGAGGCAGCTGCTTGTAAGTCACCTACATTGGAAGGGATATGTGCAAGCACTCGAAGAAAAATGGTTACTAACCTTTCTGTAACTGTTCTTCATGATGTGTTGCACGTCTGTTCCAAAATGCACCTTCTGTTGCCTCTTTGGAGGCGGTCGATCAGAAGAAACTGAAGGAGGGTAAGTTCGGCGAGGCCCGTTTATACTGGTGCTATGAGCACACTATACCAGAGGGCGTTAGAGCTGACCCAGTGGATACTGCTGAGAGAGAAATGTCTGTCAACTGTGCTCGGGGCACTCACACATGTACATTGGAATGGACATGTGCAACACATTTTGAAGAACAATGGTTACAAAAAGGTTGTTTTTTGTCTTTTTGTCTGTGTCCAGATATGTTTTATTTCTGAAGTTTAATAGGAGTGTGTGTGTGCGGGGGAGGCGGCTGGATTTGGTTAATATACCCAGGGCTTGAAAAACCTTTCTCCGAGATGAAAACAAGACCTTGCCTACTGAGGTATTTGGTATCTACATAAGCTAGACTGCTTCTGTGGAATCGCAGGTTTGTTCCTGCTTCAAGCAGTAGAGTGGCGGTTACAAAACTTACCAGGTTCAGTGCTTGTATTCAATACCATGTGGGCAGCAGTAAAACTGAGAATATCAAGTTAATTAAGATGCTGCTTGGTAAAGTAAGGAGCAGCAAAGGAAGATACTGGAGTGACGTAGGACGACAACGACCCCAAAACAAACTGCTGGAGGAGTAGACTAGCAGATCCTGCTTCATATTCCCTTCTTTCAAACAGACCTGACTGCTGCAGGTGTGTGTGGGGGAGGCAGGAATTCATTCTTTTTAAGCAGCTAGAGGGGGTTGAACTTTACATTTTTCAGCTACCTACTAGACTATGGGAAAGAACCCCTAAAATGTGTCCAGAAACAGCAGCTTGATACATCCCAGTTCTCTTCGCTTCTAAACAGCTGGTTGCATAGGAGCAGGACTTGTACTATGCAATTGGGGGTGGTTTCTCCTGTGCCTTCCTGGTGGGTTTTAGTCCTCTACTTCAGCCTCAAAATAGATATGAAAGATTTTCAAGTGGGGAGGAGAACATCCACCAAAAGAGTCCAGGAGAAACCCCCTGGTACTTGCCCACCAGCAGCTGTCAGGAAAAGGAAGGAGGCTGGGATATAAATCTCTAGATGATAGGTGCCTGGCAGACTTCAAGTCCTGCATATGCTTGTCTTGTTCCTTACTGAGCAGTTAATGAATGCGTGTGGCTAAATGTTTCATATTACACAATAGTGTGAGTCAGTATGACAAGTGAAATCGGTTTTTGTAAATTTTGGTGTGAAACATAGCTATAACTGAGGAAATTATTATGAATCCTGTAGCTCACATTTATATTCCAGAAGCTGAATAGTATAGAACGAAGAATCAAAGCCTCTTCACTAGTGTTCAGACCCCAGAGCATGTACATAGCCAACATTTGTGTAAATGTTCCGGGGATAACATTTCTGTAGTTTAAATCCAGTTACTACAGGAAAGGTTATTCCTGATACATTTACAGAATTGTTTAAATCCAGTGTCAGAATTTCTGATTTAGTTGTGTATCAAATAGAACTGGTTTTTTAAAAATGGTATTTAATTGAGCAAAACTTAATCATTCTGTGAAGGCTACTATTTCCTGGTGAAGAGGCAGGTCTGACTTGAAACGGGGAGATGTTTCTGTTCCATTCAAATAAAGAGATTTCTTTGAATGCTGTTATGCAAGTTATAACATCTAAAAGAGTTTTAAAAAAAAACCTATGTGGTCTGAATATAGTTTTGCTAACTCCTTAAGCAAATGAGGCATTGGATTTGTACATGTGAATGGATCTCTCACATACACAATTTAATCTGAGAATTTGTACTTGTCATCCTTTCTCCACACTTGTAGAATAAATGTGTAACCAAATGTGGTGGCTTCTATTCAAACTGAACTGGTTTTTGAATGTTATGATTCCTGTACGTTGGCCAGATTGGACAGTCTCTACGCAAAAGAATAAATGGACACAAATCTGACATCAGGAATCATAACATTCAAAAACCAGTGGGAGAACACTTCAACCTCTCTAATCACTCAAGTTTCAGAGTAACAGCCGTGTTAGTCTGTATCCGCAAAAAGAAGAACAAGTACTCCTGTTCTTCTAATCACTCAGTGGCAGACTTGAAGGTGTCAGTTTTGCAACAAAAAAACCTTCAAAAACAGACTCCAAAGAGAGACTCTGAACTCGAATTAATATGCAAATTAGACACAATTAACTTGGGTCTAAACAGACTGGGAATGGTTGAGTCATTACACTAATTGAATTTTTTTCCCCCCATGTTAAGTTCTCACACCTTCTATGGGTCATCTCGATTATCACTTCAAAGTTTTTTCTTCTGCTGCTACTGATAGCTCATCCCAATTGATTGGCCTCTTACAATTGGTATGCGTACTTCCACCTTTTCATGTTCTCTGTATGTATAAATATCTTCTGTCTGTGTGTTTCACTGTATGCATCTGAAGTGAGCTGTAGCCCACGAGAGCTTATGCTGAAATACCTTTGTTAGTCTCTAAGGTGCCACAAGTACTCCTGTTCTGTTTTTTGTAAAGATTGTGTGGCTTCTCAAATGTTTGCTATAGTTGCTTACTGCTTATTTGGAATTAAACTCTTCCACTTTATTACGAGATCTGTTTCTATGCTAGGAGATCCTATACTTCTTTAGAGTTACAAAGAATGCCACTTATAGGCACTGCTTTTTACACACACACAAGTTCTGGCCTCAAGCAATACGAAATCCAGAGGGATTTTATATTTTTATTCACTTTCTGTGAATTATCTGCTAGAAATAGGAATGCCTATATGAATTTCTCTCGTGAGTAAGAGTACTTTCTCCATATTTTACAGTAGATCCCTGTTTTTGGAAGTAATGTTGCTCTTCATCTCTCTGGCTTATCCATTTCCAGCTCTTGCTATTTTCTGGTTTCTGAAGTGGTAAAGGACAGACACAGGTTGTGAAACTAATCCAGAAATGTTGATATGGCACCTTAAGTGTTCTCCACCTTAACAGTTCTGGGTCTCCTGTTGACCTGAGGAGATTGAATTGCAGGAAAACACTAAGATCCCTTTTTATTTAAGCTGTTTTTCAGCTGGTGTTTTTCCAAAGGGTTAATAAAGAAGGGGCAAAAGTGAGGGCTGGATCATCACGGGGAACTGATTCAGGGAAGTTCTGTGGCCTGTATTACACAGGAGGCTAGACTAGATGATCAGTGGTCCCTTCTGGCCTTATCTATAAAAGGGTGTCCTTATTTCAGGAGTAAATGTCAGTTAAAACTTTTGCTTTCTGAGAACGACTACAGATAAGGTTTTCTCATAACACTGGCCTGCACTTTCAAAGCCAACTACTGATTTTGAATATGGGATTCCCAGCTTGAGATACCTGAAAGGGGGTCTAATGTTCACAAGTGCTGCATATCTGATCATTGAAAATCAAAAACCTTCACAGTTTCAAGTTGCGCACACAATATTACTAGTTACTCTTGAAAACGTAAGCCTGCTTCCTTATAAACTGATGCAAATAACTCCTTGTTTGCAGTATAACTTTACTTAATAGAATTTGGTTAATATGTTTATAATTCTTGTTAATTTGAATTTAGAATTTATAACTGGGTTGTATCTGTTTTGTGTTTTAATACTTGGCACAAAGTTTTTCAGAGCCTCTCAAATCACTTTCTAAGCAATAAAGCATCTTGAGAGATATGTACATCATTTTACAGGTGAGCAAACTGAGTCACAGAAGTGTAAAGCTTTTTGAACAAGGTGACGAGTGAGTCAGCACCAAAGAATATTTGAATACAAATGAATCTTTATTACGGGAAAGTTGTTTGTACAGAAACAGTTCTGACTTAAGTCTAACACAAAGCTCAAGTTTATGGTCAGTTATGGCTATAATACATTTTTCTGTCCACGCAGGCAAGGCTAGTATGATATAAACCCTTTTTTAGGGAATATGTGTATGCATATACATTTTAAATCCAAACAGGGAAAAAACCCAACATGATTTAATATTGCCTTCCCCATCCTGTTTATGCAGTTATTTTGAAGACCGGACCTTACTCTGGGAGCACTATCCAGCATGTGAAACAAGTTTGGTGTTCAAGATATTACATGCCTATGTTAAAATTACCTCTGAATGTAGGTGCTACCTATTATATATATTTAGTTTAGGGAGCTACTGTGGAGAAAGCACTTACAGCAAATCGGCTTTAGTAATCTCTCACTTCCAATTGGTATGTACTTTTAGTAAATATGGGCAAGCACACTCATATAATCATAGAACATAAGGGTTGGAAGGGACCTCGAGGTCATCTAGTCCAACCCCCTGCTCAAAGCAGGACCGATCCCCAGATTTTTATCCCAGTTCCCTAAGTGGCCCCCTCAAGGATTGAGCTCACAACCCTGGGTTAGCAGGCCAATGCTCAAACTACTGAGCTATCCCTCTGCCCCCATAGGTTCTCAATGGGTGATTTAAAACTGCATATTGTGAGTAAATGCCAAATATTTAGCATATTTTTCTGTTTTAACTTCTGCAAAATGATATGAAACATTTGAAATACTTTACAGTTCACTTTGCACTGACTGGAACACTTTGGTGTTGATGCCAAAAGGGATAGGTTTTCCAAATAAATCAGTCTGTTTGATCTGAAACTCTGCTGCTAGTTCAACATTACTGATGTTAAATAATTGCTAAAATTTGATTCCTCTGCATATGTTACCATTGTAGGAAGGCAAATTTACATATGTGGCAGTTGTATAAATAGTCACACTTTTATAATTTCCCTAAAAGGAGGAGACTTATATCAGGATGAAACTTGACAGTCTGAGTCCCTTAATTAGTTCATCTGTGTGTGTGTGTGTGTGTGTGTGGTTTTGTTTTGTTTTGTTTTGTTTTTTTAAATAAGTGTGTGAGGGGGAGAATACATCCAGGAGCACTGCCAGCTTTTTTGCCGCCCTAGGCGGCGGAAGGTCCCACCCCTGAAATACCACCGCCAACCGGGGCGGCCGAAGACCTGGACCCCCAAATGTTAGTGCCCTAGGCAACCGCCTAGGTCGCCTAATGGGTTGTGCCGGCCCTGAATACATCACTGCTGAAAAGGCTTTAAATCTGGTTTTATAACTTTTGGCCATGCTCCAAATTTGATGTCCTCCCTCTTGAGTCAAGTAACTTGTTATATGCTGGAGACTTTAAAAAGTAACTGTACTGAGTGGCAGTCCATTATCCTATTTCAGCTGCAGGTTTCATGGTGAAACCTGCCTTTCTACTTAAGGCAACTGAATTATGAAAAAAACATTGTCAACAATTGATGCAATGAATGGTTTGTTTGTGATGAGAAGTTTGAGGGACCCTGTTGAGTCTGGTATTTAATATTGTTGCTAAACAGGCTTAATCTGGGGATGTTTTAGTCCCCTACTTCCCTGATAATGGTGTGCAAATCAGGCATGTGTGTGCATGCATGCAAAGGTGGAACTGGCAGAAATAGAAGGGCAGAAGTAAGTATTCCCATCTTTAATTTGAAAGA
This sequence comes from Trachemys scripta elegans, assembly GCF_013100865.1. Classification (NCBI taxonomy): domain Eukaryota; kingdom Metazoa; phylum Chordata; order Testudines; family Emydidae; genus Trachemys; species Trachemys scripta. Next base: position 15,753,611 of record NC_048319.1, on the reverse strand, counting down.
GGCCTGATCAATAGTGCTTTAGGGTGGGCATTTAAAAAGTGTGAGACTTGAGAGCACAAGCGCCGTTGAAAGTCAGTTCATCTTGTGCCCCTAAGTCAGTTAAATGTTTTAGCAGATCCCGCCCTATGGCTTTGTTTTCACTAGGTAAAAAAGAGGGGAGTTAACTCGAGTTAGCTAACATGAGGTAAAATCTTAGTGAAGACAAGTCAGTTTAGTTTTCACATGAATTAGCCGGTCAACCCAGGGTAACCGTAGGCTTCCCTCTGGTCTTTAACTTGGTCTGCTAACACATGTGAAAGCTACAGACTGCTTGTCTTAGCTAACTTGAGTTAAAATCCCAGTTAACTTGAGTTAAGAACACACTTTGAAAAAAGTGAAACACCTTTAGCCTCTACCCCATCAGATTAATAGATTCCAAAACCCCAAGGGACCATTGTGATCGTCTAGTCTTACCTCCTGTATAACTTCCCCAAAATGAAATAAAGTATTCAGGAAATGCATGGGGTACCAGAGACTTAGAGGAAGTAGTATAATTTTTCTACCAAAGTGAACATTTTAAGCAAAGGAAGCTAGTAAGTTTCATCCTTTAAATTTAAATTGCTGACTCAGTGGCCTTATAGCAATTTATCTCCACTAATTTGCCAGATAAATCTTAATCAAAGATTAGCTGGTGGCACTTTGATTTTATTTCATCTTCCAGCAGCTGTACATGAATCCTTCATTGAAGGATGTAATCAACCAGAAAACTGTACCTCCCACCCTAGTCCAGTCAGGTTTGAAAACAATTATCCTCTTATATGAATAGTGGCTAATATCCTAAATCCAACACCTTTTTTTTTTTTTAAAAGCTACTCAATGCACCACCAAAGTTGTATAGATACAGTGTTTCTTCAGAGATCGTTTAATCATGAAAAAATGGACTCCAAGGCAATTTTCATCCAGAGTCCCAGGATGTAGGGCTGCCTATTAAAAATTAATGAAGAAATTAGGCAAACTATACAGAAAAAACAAAGGATAGGAAAACTAACCCAGTTTGAAACTTAATACTGACCACCTACTTTCAGAAGCAGAAGAGGACTTTATAACTCATTTTCAGCCCATTTTACTATGCTGTCATACCTGTGAGGTTGCTACCATGTGCCTTCATAATGAGAGTATGGCATCTACTTAATTCTATTGTTTGCTTCTAAACAAGTACTACAGAAATCTTGACACAGTCAAAAAAATGAGAGTATCGAGGAAGAGGGAATCAGTCCCCGGTGAATGAAAGTTATGCTGCTACTTACAGAAATTCTGGGAAACTAAGCCTGTGTGTGTGTGTGTGTGTTAGCAGCCCATCTGTCTTCAGAAATCTATCTGCTAACTTCAGATTCTTTTTCTTATGAACAGAAGCACCTTTATAGTAGTCAAGAAAAATAAGCTTTGTAGAGTGCATGTGGGTCCTTACAAAAACTATCACTATAGAAAATAACTGGTGTATTTGATGTATATATTTTCAGATGCTCTTAGTGGTGGTTGTAACACTACATATAGGAAATTAACCTTATCGTAGTAAATCTTTCTTTAAAATTGAAACAGGAGGAGGATTTTTCCTATTAAATTTAAAAAAAAAAAAAAAAAACTACCTTTAATAGACACATAACAGTAAATACATACTATCCTCCCCTCTGTCCTTAGCATTTTTCCAGCCTCTGATGTTGGCACACAGGAAGTGATTAGGGTCCCTTGCTGCAAATGGAGGGTGTGGTCAGACAGCCTGGCTGTAATTTAGGCAGGGAGGAAGGCCTGGTGACTTGACTTCCTTATAGCCTGTCATGGTTTGTTTTTCTATTAAGAGAACTACAGCACCCAGCCCTGATTGGGGTCTTGTTCGGTTGGGCACTGTGCGCAAACAGGATAAGAGACAGCTCTTGCCCCAAAGAGTTTACAGTCTGAATAGATGAGGGAGGGGATGGGATGAGAGACAAAGTAGAGGGAACAATGTGTTAGCCTATGACTATCTTGTTCATTCCGTTTCTTCTGTTTTATCCCCTCCCCATGAAAACCTATCCACAACATTTTAAACAACCAAAGGAGAGGTGTTGGAGGCAGGTGTGTGGGTGAAGGATAGAAGTCAGAGACTGGAAGGAAGGGGTTGGAACAGTTAGCACTGGGTGTGTGCCTAAAGTTTTTACTTTGGGGACACACGCACAAACCCCCACCCACCATTGGGGCCCAGAGGGCCATCGGTGTCTGGTGGTCCCTCATGCAGATGCTTCTTTGCTTCAGCTGGCTAAGTCTCTGGGTAGATCAAGTGAGGATTTTTTTCTTTTCTTTTTTCTTTGAGCTCAGATAACTGTGTCGTGTTGTCCCACAAACTTATACAGGATCGTTTTAGGGGTCAAGGCAAAGATGCCACATTTATTAATCTGTAACTATTAACAAATACCTCAATGCTTACACACACACCCACCCACCCACCACCAAAATGTTCTGCAGCTGCTGGATAGTTACCAGTCCTGAGTGTAGTTTGAGTTCGCAGCTTGGGATCGTAGCTCGTGACAGCTAACTGGCCAGGAAAGCTGAGCACGAGGGGGAGCCGGGTCTCTGTCGGGCGCGCACCGATGCTCCTTCCTTTTTTATAGGAGTTTTTGGATTCAAAGTCTCTAGGTCTCGCTGTGTCACGCCGCCTCTGGGTTTGACTTGATCACCCGTCAATTGCAGGCGTGACTGTCAGCCTGGGACCTGGCTTTGATCTTCCTTCTGTTGTTTCTTTTTAAGGTGGATGCTTCTTGCTTGAGTTAGGGCTATTGTCTAGTTCTTCAGCCCTTGGTATTTGAACTTTATCTCATCAGGACGGGCTGGTGCTGGAGGTTGATTCTATCACCCATACATCCCTCATTCACACATCTTAACTAGACTAATAAGGTTACAGCAGGGTTTGCAAAAATTGAAGGTTGCAGCAAGCCCTTACAAAATGGAGTAAGCATTTTAAAATGGGGTTTGAATTACAATATGGCACAGAAGTTACAATGTAGGCAAAATGGCAAGTGTAATGAAAGTTACAATGTAGTAACAGAAGTTACAATGGTACAGTGGATAACTTAAAAACAATTTCATTCACATTGGTTCTACAGTCGGTAGGGGTAAGGTTGAATGGAGCCTGATGCCCCTGGAGCGGGGTTTTCCTTTGTGCTGTTCTGCTGCTGGGGAGAGAGACAAACTTATTTTTAGACCTGGATAAAATTAACTTCTGGTGCAAGTTAGTTGGGAAGGAGATGCATGCAATCTGGTTGCATCCCTTCTGAATAAGTTGGGCAAAAATTTATAGAAAAATCATCACAGAGAAAACAGAGCCAGAAGGAGACTCTGGGCCAGATTTTCAAAGGTATTTTGGTGTCTAAAAGGGCAAATAGGTGTCTGGTGGAATTTTCAAAAGCATTGAAATAGTGTAGGCCTACTTCAGTGCTTTTGAAAATTCAATTAGGCATCTGTCTGCACCTTTAGGCAACAGAATACCTTTGAAAATTTGGCCCTATGCTTCTTGGTGTAAGGGGTAATTTAAGACCCATCCAAGGAGATCAAGCTTAGGGCTTGTGTGCTACGGTAGTACAAGGTAGAATCTTAGAGAGATGCCTGTTCTTCTGAGCCAGGGCTCCAGAAAATAAAAAGGATGGTCATCAGAATCCTGCAGGTTTGTCATCTGCTCCTGTCTGACTCTCTGCCTCCTGCTTTTCTGTTCCATGGTCTGAGCAGAACTGTTTGACAGCCTCTCAGGCCATGGAGCATACCAGCCTTACAGGGAGTAAGCTTCAGGTGGACCTGCTCTCTCTTTCATGCTGTTTCCAGCTCCTGCTTTCATGCACAACTCACTTTAAATGTGAAGCTTTCCCCACAGACCTGTATATGCATGGAAGTGTCTGTGTAAGTGAGGGCCAGCTTGATTAGTGAGCTAGTCTGCATGTGAACGTATAGGTTATTTTAAAACCTTACCTACACCTGAAAATTGTGATACAGGCCAGTGCACTACTCTGTTCCACTAGCACAAGTGTTTTGTCTCATTCACACTTCACAAATTAAAGATGACATCTAGTAGGAGTTGATTATTGAATATAGAGATCCTTCCAATATCCATACTGGTAGGGATCGGCTTTGTGTTTGTCCATCCTTTCCTCCCCCACCCCCAAACAAACTTACCCCAGAAGGTAGGAAAAAAACTTAATTTCCTTTCACTTTTTTGCAAATGCTAATAAATATACATCAGTTGGTTTTCTCTCATCAGCCACTGTATATCTAAATCCTAAATGTAGGCACTACTCATTGAGCAAATGCTAGATTCTATACAACAGTTGTAGTAAGAAACAGACCTTTCTGATCTCAGAAGGGAACGAGACTTGGGGAAAAGAACTCCTCTGTTATGGGTCACTATTGAAGGAAGGAGTTTCTGTAATGCAGTTTTACAGTGAGAGTAACTGGTATCTCATATGAAGCACTTTGTACTGAGAGAAGGGGCAGGGGTTGACAATCCAGTTGCTGATAGTTACTAGGAACTATTTCCTGATTAGCAGGGGTCTTGCCTGTTAGCTTCTGGAGAATATAATCTTTAACTTAATAAAATTAAGCTTTTATCTGTTATGGCTGTGAAGTAAACCTTCCAAAATGAAATGCTTGTAAACAGGTTCAGTGCTGTGTAGTGCCTAATATCAGTTTATATTGATAAAAGGCAATCTTAAATTGATAGTATTCACACAGTGTGTTTATCCCAATTTAACTAAATGGATTTAGGAACTGATTCAGTTGATAGCTCTGTATAGACTGGGCCTGAGGTAAAATATCACATAGTGGGGAGAGGTTAGTGGGATACCATAGTGATTAGCGGTGAGGAGGAGAAAACACTGCATGTCAGACAGTTGTAGATAATAAATTAGTAGAAATTAAAACTTAGTGAGGACAAAGATAAAATAAATGAATGTAGTGAGATTAGATATGGGTACAGGAATTTCCATGAGGTTCAGCTTGGAAGAATGCAACTATAGATAGATATATGGGGAAATGGCCTCCAAACTAGAAGGGGGGTGGAGGAGGGCCTTGGAAACAGGAATGAAGAAAGTGACAGGGAACAGGCAGTTTAATAAGAGTTTGCAATGCAGTCTGGCAGTCAGAAAGCCTTTATGATTTTGGGGTGAGTACAACAAGGGAACACATCACAAGAGAAGGGAATATCTAATTCATTTTTGAGCACCTTATCAGAAAGGTGAGAGGTTTAAGAGAGGAGCAACAAGTACCAGGGCTGGAGGGATTATCATGTGAAGAAAGAATGAAAAGAATTAAATCCAGGTGTACTGTAAGACTTGACTGAGCTACAGCTAAAGTGTGAGGGAGCATTATCTTTAAATATTTACAGTGTAAATTTAAGATGTAAAATTGTATATGGTAAAATAATGGATAACCAGTAAGGATAAAATGAAAGCAAGTAATGGGAAAAATTGATAGTGATGAGATCTAGAAGACTAGAATAGGTTTGAGGGAATGGGTGGAAACACCATTGCTTGAAACATTTAAAACTATCCTAGAAAAAGAACTGACAGAGGCATTGCAGTGAACAATCCTGCATTAGCATGGCTTGGAGTTAGTTTAGCATGGTCTCTCCCATCTTTAATAGCTATTATGTTCTTAAAATTATATTAGTGGCTGAAAAATGACTGGAGGATAACTAATGTGATGCCAGTTTTTAAAAAGGGCTCCTAAGATGATTCCGGCAATTACATGCCAGTAAGCCTGACTTCAGTACCGGACAAACTGTTTGAAACTATAGTAAAGAACAGAATTGTCAGACACATAGATGAATTAGGGCTGTCAATTAATTGCAGTTAACTCAAGTGATTAATTTTTTAATTGTGATTTAATTTTTTTAATCTTGATTAATTGCACTGTTAAACAATAAAATTGAAATTTATTAAATATTTGTGGATGTTTTTCTATGTTTTCAAATAAATGGATTTCAGTTCCAACACAGTACCAAGTGTATAGTGCTCACTTTATATTTATTTTTGATTACAAATATTTGCACTGTAAAAATGGTAAACAAAAGAAATAGTATTTTACCATTCACCTCATACAAGTACTATAGTGTAATCTCTTTATCATGAAAGTGTAATTTACAAATGTGGATTTTTTTTTGTTCCCTAACTGTACTCAAAAACAAAACAATGCAAAACTTTAGTGCCTATAAGTCTACTCAGTCCTGTTTCTTGTTCAGACAGTCACTCAAACAAGTTTGTTTACATTTTCAGGAGATAATGCTGTCTGCTTCTTATTTACAATGTCACCTGAAAGTGAGCACAGGCATTCGCACGGCACTTTTGTAGCCGGCGTTGCAAAGTATTTACAGTAACTCCTCAATTAACCTTGTAGTTTTGTTCTTGGAAAATGTGACTTTAAGCAAAATGATGTTAAGTGAATTTCCCTATAAGAATTAATGTAAATGGGGGGGCTAGGTTCCAGGGAAACTTTTTTCGTCAGACAAAAGACATTATGTGCAGTTTGACTCACAGTTGTGAATATCCTCTGGTGAGGTAGTGGGCCAACAACACCTCCACTCATCGGCCTGCAGAGTTCTCCTCGTATAAGCTCTGCGGGTTTGGGCTCAACACGGGAGCCAGGCAGAGCAGGCAAGCTGCAGCACATAGAAAGGAACACTCTGCTGCATCCTTCCCAAGCACCCAGTGGGGATGTCTTTGGCCATTTGAGCAGCAAATCACACAAATGCCTGCTCCAGTTAGTCACTGAACACCCCCCTATCCCCCAGGGTGCTGGGGATACCTGTTGTCTCTTAAGGGAACTAATCTGCCAGGTTGCATGGAATGCTCGGGATGCACAACACAGAGGCAGTGAACCTCTATATCCCTGCAGAGCTGGAGATAGCCATAGGCTTCTGGGGCCACAGGTGCCAAATTTTCAAAGTACTGGGGTGTGCTCATCCCCTGGTTCTGCCTCCACTTCACCCAAGGCCCCTCCTCCGAGCACACTGGGTCATCATTCCTCCCCCCTCAGCCTCCCTGCATACTGCGAAACAGCTGTTTGCAGCGGGCAGGACACGGTGATCTGTGGAGCCTGCTGGAGGCGGGGGGGAGGTAGAGGGTATTAGAACATTGTGCAACTTTAAATGAGCATGTTCTCTAATAAACAGCGACTTAATAACAAAACAACTTTAACTGGGAAGACGTTTAAGTGAGGAGTTACTGTATGTGCTAGATACACTACACATTCGTATTCCTCTTCATGCTTCGGCCACCATTCCAGAGGACATTTTTCCATGCTGATGATGCTCTTCTAAAAAATAATGCATTAATTAAATTTCTGACTGAACTCCCTGGGGGGAGAATTGTATGTCTCCTGTTCTGTTTTACCCGCATTCTGCCATATATTTCATGTTATAGCAGTCTTGGATGATGACCCTGAACATGTTCATTTTAAGAACACTTTCACAGCAGATTTGATAAAATGCAAAGAAAGTACCAATGTGAGAATTCTAAAAATAGCTACAGCACTTGATGCTTGCTTTCAGAAGTCTTAAAAGAGCAACAATCCGATGTGGAAACTACAGAACCCGAACCACCAAAAAAGAAAATCAAGCTTCTGCTGATGGCATCAGACTCAGATGACGAAAATGAACATGTGTCGTCTGCTCTGCTTTGGATTGGTACCAAGCAGAACCTGTCGTCAGCATGGATGCATGTTCTCTGAAATGGTGGTTGAAGCATAAAGAGACATATGAATCTTTAGCACATCTGGCACGTAAATATTTTGCCACACTGGCTTACAATAGTGTCATGCAAACGCCTATTTTCACTTTCAGGTGACATTGTAAATAAGAAGTGGGCAGCATTATCTCCTGCAAATTGTAACCAAACTTGTTTGTCTGAGTGATTGGCTGAACAAGAAGTAGGACTGAGTGGACTTGTAAGCTCTAAGGTTTTACATTGTTTTATTTTTGAATGCAATTATTTTTTGTACATAATTCTACAATTGTAAGTTCAACTTTCATGATAAAGAGATTGCATTACAGTACTTGTATTAGGTGATTTGAAAAGTACTGTTTGTTTTTTACAGTGCAAATATTTGTAATAAAAAATAAAGTGAGCACTGTACACTGCGTGTTCTGTGTTGTAATTGAAATTAATATATTTGAAAATGTAGAAAACACCCAAAAATATTTAAATGGTATTCTATTTAACAGTGTGATTACTCATACAATTAATCATACTTAATTTCTTTAATCACTTGACAACCCTAAGATGAACATAATTTGTTGGGGAAGAGTCAACAAGGTTTTTGTAAAGGGAAAATCATGCCTCACCAATATACCAGAATTTGTTGGGGTGGGGGGGTCAACAAGCATATGGAAAAGGGGGATCCCATGGATATAGTGTACTTAGATTTGCAGAACACCTGTGACAAGATCCTTCACCAAAGGCTCCTAAGCAAAGTAAGCTGTCCTGGTATAAGAAGGAAGGTCCTCCCATGGATCAGTATTTGGTTAAAAGATAGGAAACAAAAGGTAGGAATAAATGGTCAGTCCCCAGGGGTCTGTACTGGGACCAGTACTATTCAACATGTTCATAAAATATCTGGAAAAAAAGGTAAACAGTGAGGTGGGAGCAAAACTTGCAGATGATACAAAACTACTCAAGATAGTGAAGTCCAGAGCAGACTGTGAAGAGCTCCAAAGGGATCTCACAAAACTGAGTGAGTGGGCAACACAATGGCAGATGAAATTCAATGTTGATAAAGGCAAAGTAATGCACATTGGAAAACATTATCCCGACTATAGATATAAAATGATGGGTCTAAATTAGCTGTTACCACTCAAGAAAGAGATCTTGGTGTCATTTTGGATAGTTCTCTGAAAACATCCACTCAATATGCAGTGGCCGTCAAAAAAGCTAACAAAATGTTGGGAATCATTAAGACAGAAAATACCATATTGCTTCTATATAAATCCATGGTATGCCCACATCTTGAATACTGCATGCAGATGTGGTCACCCCATTTCAAAAAAGATAAATTGGAAAAGGTTCAGAAAAGGGCAACAAAAATACTTAGGGGTATGGAACGGCTTCCGTATGAGGAGAATTAATAAGATTGGGAATTTTCAGCTTGGAAAAGGGATGCCTAAGGGAGGATGTGAATAGAGGTCTATAAAATCATGACTGGTGTGGAGAAAGTAAATAAGGAAGAGTTATTTACTCATAACACAAGAACTAGGGGTCACCAAATGAAATTAGTAGGCAGCAGGTTTAAAACAAAAGGAAATATTTCTTCAGCCAGTGCACAGTCAACCTGTGGAACTCTTTGCCAGAGGCTGTTGTGAAGGCCAAGACTATAACAGGGTTAAAAAAAAATCTAGATAAATTCATGGAGAATAGGTCCATCAATGGCTATTAGCCAGGATGGGCAGGGATGTTGTCCCTAGCCTCTGTTTGCCAGAAGCTGGGAATAGGCGACAGGGGATGGATCACTGGATGATTACCTGTTCTGTTCATTCCCTCTGGGGCATCTGGCATTGGCTACTGTCGTAAGACGTTGGTCTGACCCTGTATGGCCGTTATGTTCTTAAAAAAAAAAAAAGTGGTAAGAAATGTAGAGAATCCATCATCAGGATGGATGAGACAAACAGCATGGATCTGTTACGGAAACAAAATCAGTAGTTTCCTTTAGACTTGCATTGAAATGGGTCTTGGAGGCTTCTCTTTCCTTAGTGGCAGAAATATAAGAGCTTCATGTCATTTAGAATTAGTAAACTTTAGTGGCATGTTACTTGAAGTGTATGTAAAACAGATGTGTGCAAATGTCATATTGTCAGAGGGTCAGGGGTCATATTTTAAAATGTTTAGGCACCTAAAGATGCAGATAAGTCCCTAGTGGTATTTTCAGAAGTGTCTAGATTCCTAATTCCCATTGATTTAAATGAGTTAGGTGCCTAGGTGCTTTGGAAAATCCCACTAAGCACCTATCTGCATTTTAGGTGCCTTTAAAACTCTGGCCCCTGGTGTTTAGAGTGGCACCTCTGAATCTTGTAATTACAGTATCATGATCAGTATCACTACAACCAGCTATGAATAGCAACAGTGAGTTGTGCTGCCAAGCCACATCCATCTGGTGATATTTTGAAGACATATTGCACATTTTATACAAATCTGTTCTTGGTACTCCTAATGCATTTAACTGCCTAAGGTTTGTTTATCGCTTCTTCATCATTATCCCAAGTAACAGGCAAAACAAGAGCTGCCAGAGCACAGCTCATAATTCATGACATCACATTTTAATGAAGAAAAATAAATAAACCACACAAAGCTGTGGTGCTACGTTAGTATGTAACCAAACTAATTGCATTAGACCTGCTCTATTCAATTTGTTGAAAAACAAGGCTTTGTGCTGACCAAAGCTGAAGTACAGTAGGCTCTTGTGTACATATTTACGTACTCGAGCTAGAATAGCCTGACAAAATTGCCATGGAAGTTTACCATTCAAGACACAAAAGCTGATCTTCCACTCTTGACCAAATAATGAAATGAAATGAGTAATGAAAGTAAAAAAACTAAGGATGTTTTACCGGTCAGTCAAAAAATCAATTGTGCTGAACATGTGGGTAGTAGAATTTTGCATAAGGATGCTACTTATCATTTATATAGCACTTCCCATCTCAAAGTCTTGTGCAAATGTGAGTGTGAATCCTCCCACTACCACTGTATGATGAGGCTGAGGCCTGTGTTAGGAGTAATATCCCCATTGTATAGATGGATAAATTAAGCCAGAGATGTTTGAGACTTGTTTAAAGTGAAAGAGCTTCTATTCCTGAAGCTAGATACCTCTGTTCCAAACATGGAGAAATTTATTGGAAACAGAGGTTTTGTCTACATTCAGAAATTTTGCTTTAGGTTAGCTACATTGCTGTAGTTATGCACCGTGGTGCAGCTCCTTATATAGACATGCTGCACTGACACACGGAGGGGCTTATGCAGGTGTAAGTTAATTCAAGCCCCAGTTTGTGCTGCTGCAGAGAGTCTAGATATAAGGAGTTTGCACCACTACAGTATTGATATTAGGGCTAAGTTTCTGACTGTTGACAAATCCTCTGTTTCTAAGAAACTTCTTGTGTGGCACACAGGTGTGTACCTACAGTTATACAGAATTCCTTAATGTAGACAAGTGCAATGCAGGGCAGAGTTGCACATCTCTTTTCAGACACGGAAGCCAGTGAATTAATTTTACAAATTTCCTTAGCTGTCCACTGCTGGTTTCTCTTCCAGAACATAACCAAGTTCCCAGAAGATGAAAACAGTGTGTTAAGAGCTGTGGTAAAATCCACAGTGCTGTAAGTTTGCTTTAGTAATTTAGTGAACAGTTCTTTTCTTTAAGTCTCTCAAGGATTAAACTGGCATTTATAATTTTATGATTGTGCTTATATATATGAGCATGACTAGGACTGAGCATGAGAGTCAGTAGAAGTGCCACAGAGAAATTGGACATAGTGATTAATGGAATGAGACTACAGTGGACTGACCAGTTCAAGTACCTTGGTGGCTGGATCATGGAAGATAGTGAGCATGAACGTGAGATGCAGTTGTCACAGTTTAGGGTGCAGTCCAGATCAGTGAGGGGTTGTATGACCACCTGCACTGCAACCTTGGCTGCCTCACAATGCCTTGCTCTTGTAGCTCCCCACGTGGGTTGCTCACAAACAGCCAAACAGTTACATCCTGAGTGTCCTGTGTATAGCTGATGTCCTGCTCCAGCAACTCTGACCCCAGTGGCCTGTCGGCAACACATCAGCCACACTCTGACTTCCAGCAGCCTTGGTTGTTACTTGCAGGGTGACCCCAACACGTTCCTAGTCTTGAGTTTTCCCCAGAATGTGTGATCTGCAGTGCCCAACCCTCTTCTGGACAGTTCAGATATTATAGGTTCATCACCCCTGTAAGGGGTCAATATCCAACAGCTTGCTACTTTAAACGGTGTTAACAAACAGCTCAGTTTAAAAACAGCACTGGATTAGTTTTGATTAAAAAATAAAAAGTTTGTTTAACTACAAGAGAGATTTTGAGTATAAATATATTGTATAAAGTCAGAACTGGGTACAAGAGAAATAAAGATAATATTTTCTAATGGCTAAAACTTAAACTAGACTTGGTTCAAAGTAAAATCCTTAGCATGTTTTCCCAGCAACATTGCTAATCAAATTTTCACATCAGGATCCTGACAAAAGGCTGGTTCCTTCCTCTTAGGTGATCAAGAGGGAGAGAGAGAAAGATAACCTGGGGTGGTTTTGCTCTTCACTTTTATATTCCAGTCAACCTTTGTAATGCATTTTTTCTGAGGGTGACTCTTAGGTAAAGTTCCTTCTGACTGTGAGGCTAGGGATCTGGAGTCTTGTGGTGAAAGAGGTTCCATATTGTTGCTTGCTAAAATGCAGATCGATCTGTTCCTGCCCCCCTTTGTTGCCAAAGAATGGCCACTTGACCAGTGATTGCCAATCACCTTTGATGACACTGGACTAGAGGTGTTAGCTTGTCGTTTGTCTTTAAGAAACTGTTCTCCCCTTCTTGCTGTTCTGTCATCCCTGTTTACTACTTATATGTAAATTGAGGTAAACACACATTCTTCAGGTGATGGTGCTTATATGTATTCCAGGGTGTATGTGCCAGAGCCAGGTTTTCTTAGCAGTGTCCGTTGACCTGCACGTGCATCATGTGTTCCCAGCCGAGGTTATAATAGACTGTGCGTGTCGACGCCTCTCCAATTCCCTCTTACCGCCACATTGCCTGAGTCAGAACCCTGTTTCTGTGTGGTCTTAGTCTTTTAGCTAAGAGAGTGACGTACTCTGTTTGCAGGTAACCAAATGGGGATTTTAACTTACCTGATACCTGTTGGAAGACTGTTGCAGCAAAACATAATACATCCTGCAAATTCTTAGCGTGTAGGAGACCGCTTTCTGATTCAGAATGTTGAGGGAACAGCTTGCGTATTGTCCATTTTGGATCTGTTTTTGACCAACCGGGATGAATTACTTGTGAACATGAAGATGGTTGGGAACTTTGGAGGAAGTGATCATGATCTGATAGGAGGATATGAGAACAGCAAAAGGACGACACTGGACTGCAGAAAGGCAGAATTCAACCGGCTTAGAGAAGTAGTAGGCAAGGTCCCATGGAAAGACCAATTGAAGAAAAGGAGTCAAAAGCGGCTGGCAGTTCTTAAAAGGTGTAATACTAGAGGCTCTTCTGTGTCAAGCTATTCTGACACAGAAGAAAGATAACAGCCACAGGAGGCCAGTGTGGCTGCACAAGGAACGTTTTAGCTATCTAAAAACCAAAAGGGATACATGCAGGAAATGGAAGGAGGGGCATGTCACCATTGAAGTATACATGGGCAAGTGTGTACGGACAAAATCAGGAAAGCCAAGGGAAAGAATGAGTTACAGCTGGCAAGGAATGTTAGAGGCAATAAGAAGTGTTTTTTCAAATATGTCAGACAAAAAAGAAAGATCAAGGACGGTGTGGGTCCGCTGCTCAATTGAGCAGGTGAGCTGGTAATGGAAGATGATAGGAAGGCAGAGCTGCCCAGTGCCTACTTTTCTTGTCTTCTCACAAAAAATAACGTGACCGGATGACTAGTGAAGTTACCATAGACAATAAAGGGGAAGGGATACAGATCAGGATAAGGAAAGAACACATCAGAGATCTTCTGACCAACTTGAATGAATTCAAATCAGTGGTGCTGGATGCTATTCACTTGAGGGTACTGAAGGAATTAGCTGAAGAAATCTCAGAGCCACTGGCAATAATATTTACAAACTCATGGATGACAAGAGAGGTCCCAGAAGATTGGAGAAGGGCTAACATAGTGCCCATTTTTAAAAAGGGTGAAAAGAGGCTGAACTATAGATGGTCAGCTTTACTTTGATACCTGGGACGCTACTAGAACAATGTATAAAACATTAAATTTACAAATACCTGGAGGACGAAGTGGTAATCACTAGCAGCCAGCATGGATTTCATAGAATCATAGAATATCAGTGTTGGAAGGGACCTGAGGAGGTCATCTAGTCCAACCCCTGCTCAAAGCAGGACCAATCCCCAACTAAATCATCCGAGCCAGGGCTTTGTCAAGCCTGACCTTAAAATCCTCTAGGGAAGGAGATTCCACCAAGGGGGACACCACTTGTTACCCCTCTCCATTCTGAGAATTTACCATTTATTCCTACCCTTTGTTCCCTGTCCTTTAACCAGTTCTCAATCCATGAAAGGACCTTCCCTCTTATCCCATGACAACTTAATTTACGTAAGATCCTTTGGTGAGGAACCTTGTCAAAGGCTTTCTGGAAATCTAAGTACACTATGTCCACTGGATCCCCCTTGTCCACATGTTTGTTGACCCCTTCAAAGAACTCTAATAGATTAGTAAGACACGATTTCCCTTTACAGAAACCATGTTGACTTTTACCCAACAATGTTCTTCTATGTGTCTGACAATTTTATTCTTTATGATTGTTTCAACTAATTTGCCCGGTACTGACGTTAGACTTACCGGTCTGTAATTGCCTGGGTGACCTCTAGAGCCCTTTTTAAATATTGGCGTTACATTAGCTATCCTCCAGTCATTGGGTACAGAAGCCGATTTAAAGGACAGGTTACAAACCATAGTTAATAGTTCTGCAACTTAACATTTGAGTTCTTTCAGTACTCTTGGGTGAATGCCATCTGGTCCCGGTGACTTGTTACTGTTAAGTTTATCAATTAATTCCAAAATCTCCTCTAGTGACACCTCAATCTGTGACAATTCCTCTGATTTGTCACCTACAAAAGCCGGCTCAGGTTTGGGAATCTCCCTAACATCCTCAGCCGTGAAGACTGAAGCAAAGAATCCATTTAGTTTCTCCGCAATGACTTTATTGTCTTTAAGCGCTCCTTTTGTATCTCGATTGTCCAGGGGCCCCACTGGTTGTTTAGCAGGCTTCCTGCTTCTGATGTATTTAAAAAACATTTTATTACCTTTTGAGTTTTTGGCTAGCCATTCTTCAGACTCCTCTTTGGCTTTTCTTATTACATTTTTACACTTAATTAGGCAGTGTTTATGTTCCTTTCTACTTACCTCACTAGGATTTGACTTCCACTTTTTAAAAGATGCCTTTTTATCTTTCACTGCTTCTTTTACATGGTTGTTAAGCCATGGTGGCTCTTTTTTAGTTTTTACTGTGTTTTTTAATTTGGAGTATACGTTTAAGTTGGGCCTCGATTATGGCGTCTTTGAAAAGGGTCCATGCAGCTTGCAGGGATTTCACTTTAGTCACTGTACCTTTTAATTTCTGTTTAACTAACCCCCTCATTTTTTCATAGTTCACCTTTCTGAAATTAAATGCCACAGTGTTGGGCTGTTGAGGTGTTCTTCCCACCACAGGGATGTTAAATGTTGTTATATTATGGTCACTATTTCCAAGCTGTCCTGTTATAGTTACCTCTTGGACCAGCTCCTGCACTCCACTCAGGACTAAATCGAGAGTTGCCTCTCCCCTTGTGGGTTCCCGTACCAGCTGCTCCAAGAAGCAGTCATTTAAAGTATCGAGAAATTTTGTGTCTGCATTTTGTCCTGAGGTGACATGTTTCTAATCAATATGGGGATAATTGAAATCCCCCACTATCATTGAGTTCTTAATTTTGATAACCTCTCTAATTTCTCTTAGCATTTCATCGTCACTATCACTGTCCTGGTCAGGTGGTCAGTAATAGATCCCTAATGTTATATTCTTATTAGAGCATGAAATTACTATCCATAGAGATTCTATGGAACATGTGGATTCACTTAAGATTTTTACTTCATTTGATTCTACATTTTCTTTCACATATATTGCCACTCCATACTCCCCGCCCCCGCAGTCGCACGACCTGTTCTGTCCTTCCAATATATTTTGTACCCCGGAATGATTGTGTCCCCTTGGTTGTCCTCAGTCCACCAGGTTTCCGTGATGCCTATTATATCAATATCCTCCTTTATCACAAGGCACTCTAGTTCACCCATCTTATTATTTAGACTTCTAACATTTATATACAAGCACTTTAAAAAATTGTCACTGTTTATTTGTCTGCCCTTTTCTGATGTGTCCAATTCTTTTTTATGTGAATGTTTCTCGTCTGATCTGGCCCCTAGATTACCCTATTCAATACTCAAAGCTGGAGGACATCCAGAAGGGCCTGCTACTGGGCTAAATGGAAACGTTTCACTTCATGAGCTCACCCCCATCACCACCAACTGAGTGCAATATCCATACTGATCATCCTTGATTACCACTTTAGGCTCAAAACGTTGGACATTCCCCTCAGTTTTGTATAGGTCCAGGTGGTAGCACTTGCCCTGCTCCGTCCGCCTACCCGGCACTCCTGCTGGGGAGTGGGGTCGGGGCATGGGGGCTTGCCCCATTCTGCCTGCCCATGGGGAGCAGGGCAAGCCCCCATGCCCCAACCCCATTTCCCTGGCAGGAGTGCGGGGGTGACATCGGGAACAGCAGGCAGAAGGGGTGGGAGAGGACACCACTTGCTTTGGCCCAGGGCCCCACAAAAGCTTAATCCGCCTCTGGTGGCAATGCAGCATTCCATTCACACATTCATAGCCTACTACGCCTCACCCAAGAGCGGCTGCGGACGCTGTAGTGTGCCACACCGTGCTACAGATACTGCACTTCCACTTTATCCTTGCACCCAACTCCATGTTGATCACAGCTCACTACTCCCCCATATTTGGAATACATATACGGACCATCACTCAAAGAAGAAGAGGAGGTTACTTACCTGTGTTCCACAACCTGCCTTTCACCCCTCTACTGCAGACTGGACAACTCAGCAGTATCGGGGTCACTGGAGAGGTGTTGATACACACAGCTTATTATAACCTTGTCTGGGAGCATGAGGGGATGCATGACACATGTGGGTCAACAGACACTGTTAAGAAAATCTTTCTGCACTTGGCGCACATCCGCACGCACATTTGGAATACAAAGAGGGACCACCCATCTTGAAGAACCTCCAGTTACAGATAAAAAACCACCTCTTTCTTTGTTTAGGATAGACTTGTTTAACAACTTCTTGCTGACTTTTCAGTGCCACCTTTCTTGATACTGAGTGTGTTTGTATCCATCACATTGGTATTGGACCACCTTGGCATCAATGGCCTGTTCAGCAGTCTATATATGGGCCTTGTACCACACTCACTCTTGTTGGCTTGTACAAACATCAGCAACGATGATTAGGTTTTTGGTCACTGAAATCACAGTGCCACATTTTGCATGGGAGAGGTCAGTAACATGTTTCTTATGCTGGAATGCCATAGCAAACTGGAAAGGGTAGTTGTGCCACTAAAAGAGATGTATTCTCTTTCATCTTCTCCATTGGGATTCATCTCCTACTCATTCCCATTCCTCTTCCTGGGCATTATACTGGGATCCTGGGAGGGATGCCACAAGACCACTCTGTAATTAGGAAGACACATTAGTCTTGTTGGAAACATGCCCTCAGTATCATCCTTTGTGGAGTCCAGTATGCATATGCTTACCAGTCTTGGCTGTGCTGGGCATGGGTTATGTAGCCATATGTCTGCAAGCCACCATCCTCTGCCTCTTCCCGCCTCCTTCTTCCTGCTCCCCCCAACTGGTTAAATTGCCTTCACCTTATGGCAGGTTAGTTAGTTACCTAAGTCAGCTAGCGCAATCACCGAATCTAGAGACTAGAGGTGGAGTGAGGAAGATCAGTGTGCAGAGGTGGATGAGCAATTGATTCCAGCTCCAGTATCCTCCTCCTTTCCTGATGACACTGTTAATCCATCCGTGCCACCCACCAGATAATCTCAGAATCTTCCACAACCTTGTGAAATATATAGCTGAGACCCTTTACACAGGAGGTGGTTCAAGAGAAGCCTAAAATTATTTGATATTCTGCACCACACTATGCCTGGAAATCTTGCAATGCTGATCAACAAGGAATTATTGGAGCCAGCTAATTACTTGTGGCAGACCCTAACCTCTGATATTGTCTACGTCTAAAAGAGCTGATAGTGATATCAACTCCTTCTTAAGAGCTTTGAGGATTTCTACTCACATCAGGTGCCAGGATCTCTTACAAGAAAAGTCTGAACAACAAGGATTTCCTAAGATGACACCAAGGGACATGGACTCTCTAAAAAGCTTGACCTTTTCAGAAGGAAAGCCTGTTCTTCTGTCAGTCTACAAACTTTCATTGCCAACTATCAAATGTTCCTGGCTATCTGCACTGGGAAAAATGATCTGTCATCATTTGATGTGTATTGTACTGGGTACTGTTAAATGATTGCTACTTTGCCTCCAAGATGTGACTGCATTTCAGTGGTGGGTGAAACGATTTTTTGGTTTGGGAATGAGCACATTATGTAGAATGGCCCTGATCCTTAGAAGCACTGAACACCTGCAACACACATTGACTTCAGTGGGAGTTGCAGGTGCTCTCCTACTCTAAGGATCAGGTCCAAGGTTTGTAAGGCTCCTCGGGATGAAATGTGCTATCCAACTTTTAAGTTAATTGATTAATGGAATTTTTATTCAGCACTGGACATTGTGCTGTGTGTATATATAATGCTGACTTTATCACGGTCTGTTGGGGAGACAGTTTTAATGTAACTTTTCCCCCCACAAGTGGCTAAAGTTGCTAAAGTTTCTCTTAAGTAATCAACAGATTTGCAACAGCTCAATGGAAAAAAAGTTTTTTTAGAGTGGTTTATTTTTAATAACTTAAAATAGATAGTAGTCTGGGGCCACCTAGTGGTAAATAATGAGTAATAATTGCTAGAGGTCAGTTTGGGATATGGAACCTCAATGTAACAAAACCTTTTGAAAGAAATAAAACTAGCAGCCAGCTTGTGGAAATAAGACACATATATCTATTATTTTTTTTAGCTACAAAAAGAAAGATGCAGATTTATCCGTGGCTCAGAGTCGCATTAAGGATCTTGAAGCCCTGTTCCATAGAAGTGAAGCAGAACTCAGTACTGCTCTTAATGAGAAGCGCAGTTTGGAAGCAGAGGTTGCTGACCTGCGGGCCCAGCTTGCTAAGGTATGTAAAGGAACATTTTAGAGTTTACCTATATACAAAGAAAGACTCTATCCTGTTGAATTTGTTACTTTAGTTTACTGTTGTAATGTGTTGCACAATCATGCTAATATATCTACTTAGAGATTGATACATGAAGTATAGAGATTAAATTTGCATGTGTGTGGCTCTTGCTCCATAGAACAACTCTGGTATGCAGATGCCTGTCTTTCTCAACTGGTTTATGAAACCCACAAATGTTTGTTCATGACCAAGGGCAGCCCAACATTGTCTTGAGTAAAGCCTGGCATTTCAGCACTGCTTCAGCACCATCCTTTTACATCATCAAGTACATGCAGAAATAATACCCAGGCTGTCCCAATGAAAAATATTTAAAGAATAGTCTACTCCATGTATAAAGTGTGGGGAGCTAACAATTCCCAGTTTTGTTATCAGACTACTGAGATAAACATGAACTGTAGTAGGTGATACCAGCATATGAAAGTTGTTTTAAATGTAGTCACTGGTATTCTTTTGGGAAACTCGTTAACTTGGGAACGGATGAATAGTTGGGAACACTTGGGAACAGGCAATTAAATTAAGGGCACTATGTAGAATTTCATAAATGGAGAACAAGGATGCCAGTTGAACTTAAATGCAGTTTTAAAATTTGGATTCTGAATTTCTCACTAGGCAGAAGATGGTCATGCTGTGGCTAAGAAGCAATTGGAAAAGGAGACATTGATGCGAGTGGACTTGGAGAATCGCTGCCAGAGCTTACAAGAGGACCTGGATTTCCGGAAGAACATATTTGAGGAGGTATGATCAATCCAACAGCTTAATCATAACACAGAGCTTATGTAGCCTTTGCTCAAAGTGCTCTACAAACAATGACTAATCTTGTGAGTTAGGGAAATGATCATCATTGTCCACATTTTATAAATAGAGAAACTGAGGCACAAAGCTATTAAATGACTTGCATAAAGTCACACGTTAAATCAGTGGCAGAGCTGGGGTAAGCACCCAGAACTACCTGGCTCTGCACTTCTAGTTATCTTGGCATATAAAATGGAATTCTCTCTATATCAGATTAAGGTACATCACAGTGAGTGGAAAGACATTTTTTTGTCGTTTGAGAGTCTCTCTTCTGTTTGCAGATGTAGGGTATTCCTGTAAGACAATTTGTAAAGTCGTTCTGAATTCCTGTTAGCCTTCTATGTATGTTGCTCATGCATGCAAACATGTTGAAAGGTTAATTTAGGGCATCAAGAGCTCACAGTTCTCTGGAAAGAGAGAGAATGTCTGAGTGAAAACAATAAAATTCAAGAGCATCACATTTTAGGTCCTGTTATACTTCAGGGAAAGAAGATGCATGTAGGTTTTTTGCTGTTAATTCAAAGTCTTAAATAAATAGGGCTCATCCAGATTGATCTCTTAAGTGCACACCCATATGAATTCATTATTTTCACCTCGTGTCACTGGTTCACAGTGTACCCATTTTTACCAGAGTAATATATGAATCTCTACAGAGAGTGTCATCTACCAGTGGGTTTAATGTGTGTGTGTTGAGGGGAGAGGGTTTTGTGCTGCACTCGATCTGCTGTTAAAATTGATATTTGATCCTGCTCTCTCTTATTTGGTTAATGCAGCACAAAATAACCCCTTATTTTAGAATCTCTTTGCGTTTTTTAAATGAAGACAATTAATGTTTGAACATGTTTATAAATTAGCTCCTGTAGAAAGGGACCAGATAATTTTGTATCTGTTAAAACATTTAGCTCACCTTAACAGATCTAAAGTTCGTATTTTTAACTGTGTTGGACTTTGTGATATGCTTTCAATGCCTTGGCAGCTAAATAACAGAAATAATTAATTGTGGTGTAAAAGAAATTGATCGTGTTGTTTACCCTAACTTGGGCCTTTGCCTGCATTTTTGTTTATGTAGGAAGTAAGAGAGACAAGGAAACGGCATGAGCACCGTTTAGTTGAGATAGACAGCAGTCACCAGCAGGAGTATGAATCCAAAATGGCCCAGGCCCTGCAGGATCTGCGCAATCAACATGATGAACAGGTCAAACTGTACAAAATGGAGCTGGAACAGACCTATCAGGCCAAGGTAGATATTACTGGTATCTTAGTGTTCTACTGGCTGCCTCACAATCAACGGGAAAACTCTATCCCTACCTCAGGGAACTTTCATGCTACTATGGAAGCACTCGGAGTGGCTCTATAGTTAAGGTAACACCAGGATTTTCTTTGTAACCGGACCTGTGCAATTTTCTAGTTCCATCTTGAATATTTTTTGAAAAATGTATCTAAGTACACTTGTTACTCTGGGTTTCTCTAAGAGGAGGCAAGGTCACAATAATGTGCCTTGCCCTTGAAGTGGAAGATGGGGAGGTTTATGATAGTTCTTAGTTCCTGGGGGAATTAATTCTGCATTCTTGGTCTGGCCTTCGAGAAAGCTCTGTCTCCTGCACAAACAAGCTTTATCCTTCTTGTAGGGAGTCTCACTATGTGAGGACCACAGTCTTCATCCCAGAGCTTTGGATAGTCTTTCAGATACCCTGGGCCCAGGCTGTTGAGCACCTTGAAGATAAGGCTTGAGACCTTGAACTTGATTCAGTGTTCTGTGGGAAGTCAGTATAGGGAGTGGATGACAGATTTGATGTTCTTGCAGAAGCCGGAGTTGCTGAGGGGTCACAGAGTTCTGTACTAGCTGGAGTTTACCTAAAGGCTGATGGCATCAGACCCAGGTGCTCATATAGAACACCTACCAAATAAATGTATTAAAAATGCTCTTATCTATTAGAAACCCCGCCCCTGAGTAATATAGTATAGTTAACAGTACTATTATTATAAACCAATGAACACATCTGTTGTAAATGGTGAAAGTGAATTAACATGAGATTCAAAACCACAGACAGTGGAAAATATAAATTAATCCCATGAGAATAATGGTATCAAACAGAGGGCCAGGTTAAGGTTGTCTGGATGGCAGATGAAGTTCAATATTGATAAAATAAAGTAATGCACATTGAAGGGAAAAAGGTAAACTACTCCTACACCTTACAGGATTCTAATTAACTCTATCAACTCCCACACCCAAAGAAGAGCTCTGTGTAAGCTTGAAAACTTGTTGCTTTCGCCAACCGAAGTTGGTCTAATAAAAGATATTACCTCACCCACTTTTTCTCTCTAATATCCTGGGACCAACATGATTACAGCAACACTGCATGTATTAACTCAGCAATGCAACTGGGCATCATTGTAGACAGCTCTATGAAGACTTGCTTGATGATCAGCTGCAGTCAAAAAAGCTAACAAAATGTTTGGATGTATAAGAAAAGGGATAAAGAATATATTATAATAGCATTATAAAAATCTGTACTGTCACCCCATCACAAAAAGGATAGTATGGAATTAAAGGGGGTTCAGACAAGGACATTGAAAATGATTAGAGAGGTGGAAAAACTTTCACATGAAGAGGGAATGAAAAAACATATTGTTTGCCTGGGGTGGAGGGAGGCTTGATAAAAGTATATAAAATAACTGGTCTGAGGTGGTGTATCAGGAGTTTCTGTTCTCCCTCCGTCATAACACAAGAACAAGGAGAGTTTCAGTGAAATTAGAAGGGAAGATAAATTCATAATAGACTAAAAAAAAATACTTTTTCACACGGCACTTCTTAGACTGTGAAACTCACTGCCTCAGGAAGTCATTGAGACAAAGAATTTAGCAAGATTCAGAAAGGGATTGGACATTTGTAAAGATAACAAATATCCAGTGTTACAGTTAATGCTGACAAAAATTTTGGAAGGGTTAATAAATCTCGTGTCAGGGCTACAACCAACCTCTGAACTGCTAGAGATCACCATGAGACCTAATGAGGGGAGCGGATTATCTGCCAGCTGCAGGGCTTTTACTCCTTCCTTTGAAGCATCTGGCACTGGTGGACCTCATCTGGACTAGATGGACCTCAGTTCAGATATCAGTATTGTAGGATTTCCTGGTGCCTGTGGCAGGGCCCACTCACTCCTACCTCTGCTCAAGTCCACAAACCGTTCAGAGACCTTTATGCTAGTAAAACACCCAGTGCAGTTTATTTACAATGTCGGTTCCCACCACCCTTGTACAATATATAGCCGTACTCCTACCATCTTAGGGAGCCCTCAGCTCCTGAGGCAAGCGGGGAAGAGCAGAGCCTTGGCCTAATGGCTTAATTAGCCTTCCAACTCTCCTCCCCTCACCAGTTAGGCACAGCTCTTCTTAACCAGGTCTGTTCTGCAGTGTTTAATTGGAGCTGCAGTGACCAGAGTGCTGGCTCAGCTGTTGTTGCCCAGCATTCTGTCACAGTGCCATTTTTATGGCAGTTTGGGAGTTATTCAGCCTGTCAGTACCGATTTTCCTTGCTGTTCAGGACTCTAACCCAGCTCCAGTGTCTAAAGTATCAATGTTGACTATTCCTCAGATGCCCCATACGGTACCTTCAGGCCCACTCTTTAATGTGTATGTCAGATCAGTAGCAAGTAGGGGGAAACCAGCCATGATCTTGCAGTACCTCCAACTCCAGGCTCTGAACCTGTCTCCCCAGTACTGATGGTGACAGCTCTCTCCTGGTGGGAGGATGAGGACTTGTCATTGGATTCTGAGGTTCTTACATGTCACTGCCCGAATACATACAGCAGTTCCCATGGAGTGCCTATTCACCATGGTACCAGGCGTAGTCACAGCATGGCCTATCCCACAAGGACCAATGGCCCAGACATAATTGGGGTCCAGGGGCCATATCAGTGGCCTTTCAGGAATCTTTGGGGTTTCCCTCCTCAATCTAGAGCATGCCTCACAACTTGCCTTTGCGAGTGTCTGTACCAGAATCACATCAACCACCCTTGGTAGAGACTTGTATATGCAGAGGTTTGCTCTCAGGAGTTGATCTTGGAGGAATCAGAAGAGGGTTCACGTCACCAGTCCTTGACCACCTCCTCGTCATCCACCAATAAGGCAGTGATAAGCAGAGTCTGTTTCTCCCACACCTGATGATTACAGAGCCCATCGGGAGATGTTGAAGAGGATGGCTGCAACTCTGAATATCCAGCTGGAGGAGGTCCAGGGAAAGTCACATGTGCTTGTGGACATTTTAGCCTTGGTGGGACCCTGTAAGGTAGCTCTCCCTATTAAGGAGGCTATCCTTCAGCCTGAAAGTGTTCTGTGGCAGACCCCATCTTCCTTGCCCACTACTGCAAAAAGAGCAGAGTAGTTACTATGTCCCCTCACAGGACTTGAAAAATTTCTATAATCATCCCTCTCTGCGCTCCCTGGTAGTCTCTGTAGCCAATGAAAAAGAGGAGACAGGGTCACCAGGTGTTATTACTGAAAAGCAAAGAAGTAAAGAAATTGGACTAATTTGGAAGGAAGCTTTATTCCACAGGAGGTTCATAGCTTTGAATTGCAAACCAGGAGGCTCTGCTGGGTCATTACAATACTATCTCTCGGGGTAAAATTGTAAAATATAAGGACAGGCTACTAGATGAGCTGAAACAGGGATTTACTGTGATGGTGGATGAGGGGAAATTAGTTGCCATAACGTCTTTGCAGGCTGGTCTAGACCCAACTGACTCTGTAGCTTGAGACGTGGCCTCATTAGGTGGTGGTGGTCATGGCTGCAGTCATTTTGGGTCATCCCCCCTCCCACCCCCCCCTCAGAGGTTCACCAGACTATTCCAGACCTCCAAAAGGGTACTTACAATAGGGGGTGGTGCCAATAGACCATTCAAGATCCTTTTTGAGGGTCCTTCACTTTTTTCTGGAAAGACTGACAAGAGGCTGCATAGTCACAAGGAATCAAAAGTGACCATTAAGTCTCTGGGTATTTATATGCTGGCAACAAAAAGAAACTCCTTTCACCCATAGCACTCCCACTATCCAAATGTCATGACCTGTACCAAGGACGTGTCCAGGAAGAAGAGCAGAAGTTATAAGAGACGTCTACCACCTCTTTCTGCCTCTGCAGTGCCGGTTCATCTAGGCAAGTTGGGTCCTCCAAACAAACATTTTGATGCATTGGTCAAGGACAGACTGCCAGTCCCCAGAATGCCATCTTTTCACATCCCCCATTTGCTAATCGCCTATCCCACTTCCTAAATTCTTGGTCTGGCATCACCACAGATTGGTGGGTTTTAAGCATAGTGGAATTGGGATGTACCCTTGAGTTTGTTTCCATCCCCCCTCCCGCCCTTGTTCCTTGGCCTTGTCCAGGGACCTCTGTCATGAGGCTGTTGTACTACAGGAGGTCCAATCTCTGTGTCTTGTGGGAGCCATAGATGAAGTTCCTCTGTTACTCACAGGAAAGAGATTTTATTCCTGCTACGTTCTAATCCCGAAAGCAAAAGGCTGTCTCAGGCCTATTTTAGATCTGAAAGAACTCAACAAGTTCCTGAAGAAAATAAAATTCCAGAAGGTCACCCTAGCTTCCATTATTCCTTCTCTGTATCCCAGGCACTGGTATGCTGTCATCAACTTAAAAGATGTGTTTGAATTTGTATGTGAAGTTATTAATACCCTTTGTATAATGTTATTAAAACATGTTTAAAACAAAGACATCCTAGCCTAGCAAAAGTGATAAACAGGTCTGTCTTAGACAAAGAAATGTGGGTTTACCTCAGTTTACATATTAGTCACAAACAAAGCTATCAGAGAAACCAGCAGGGATTGTCTTAGCTTGAACTTGAGAGAGAGAGGGAATTAACATGGCTCCTGCACCCCAGAGAGACACTGGAGGCTGAATCTCCCGGAGGCTTTACTAACTTTTAGAATAATGGCAATTCTTTAGGAATATAATTTACTCCTGAGGGAATTCTGCACCAAAAAAAAAAAAAATTATATCCACAGATACAGTATCCTGACACTCCCCTCCCCCATGGAACTTGAATCTAGTTTCAGCAAAGTTGATGGGTTCCCCCTTTGGGTTTCTGGCAACCTGTTCACTGCTACACCTTTCAATTAAAGTGGCTTTTTTTTGGCTGCTGTTATGTTGGCCAGAAAAGTGGGGACATTGCAAGTGCTAGTGTGTCAGAGCCTCCCTATATGGTCTTCTGTAGTAACAGTTTGCCTTTGTCCTCACCCGAAGTTTCTTTCTAAAGCAGTTTCCAGCTTTCACATTAATCAGGCAATCTGATGACTTGTCTTTCCAAAGCCTCATATGCATAAAGACAAGGAAAAGCTTCTCACTCTAGATGTTAGAAGAGCTTTGGCTTTTTACCTGGATCAGACTAAATCATTTTGGTCTTCAATACAACTGTTCATCACAATTGCAGACAGAATGAAAGGCTGTCCAGTGTCCACTCAGAGAATCTCTTCTTGGATATCCAGTTATATTCAGTTACGCTATCAGTTTGATAACACTGGTCTGCAATTTTTGAGAAGTCGTCTGCTTCAGAGATAAAATGTGCTATTTATTATGTATTTTGATGTGCTGAATTCAAATATGACAATTAAAACAACTGATTGGCTACTGTTTCTAAGATATTTAAGTTTTTACATTTTATGTCTATGTATATTGTGTAGATAGTAGAGTTTTAATCATAAATTGTAAACCTAGGTCTTTTCATGTGTTTATGGTTGCTTTACATGATAATATTTCACCTGTCCTGTTTATGTAACACTTCAAAAATCAGCAAAAGGGTTATATAAATAAAATTTATTATGAAACAAAAGGCAAAAATCTATTATGTACATAGTTTAGTCCTATTCAGTGTCTACTCGGCGCTTCTTGGCTTGTCTCTTGTATTCATTAAATGGAGCATCTCTTGTCACTGTCCAGCAATAGTCTGCAAGCATTGATGGGCTCCATTTGCCCTGATAGCGTTTCTCCATTGTTGCAATGTCCTGGTGAAATCGCTCACCGTGCTCGTTGCTCACTGCTCCGCAGTTCGGTGGAAAAAAATCTAGATGAGAGTGCAAAAAATGTATCTTTAGTGACATGTTGCAACCAAGGCTTTTGTATGCCTTGAGGAGGTTTTCCACCAACAACCTGTAGTTGTCTGCCTTGTTGTTTCCGAGAAAATTTATTGCCACTAACTGGAAGGCTTTCCATGCAGTCTTTTCCTTGCCACGCAGTGCATGGTCAAATGCATCATCTCGAAGAAGTTCACGAATCTGAGGACCAACAAAGACACCTTCCTTTATCTTAGCTTCACTTAACCTTTTGAAATTTTCCACGGAGGTACTTGAAAGCTGCTTGTGTTTTGTCAATGGCCTTGACAAAGTTCTTCATCAGACCCAGCTTGATGTGTAAGCGTAATAACAAAATCTTCCTTGATTCAACAAGTGGTGGATGCTGAACACTTTTCCTCCTAGCCTCCAATGACTGTCGGAGTGGCCAATCTTTCTTGATGTAGTGGGAATTTCTTGCACAACTATCCCATTTGCAGAAAAAACAGCAGTACTTTGTGTATCCAGTCTGCAGAGCAAGCAAGAGAGCAACAACCTTCAAATCGCCACAAAGCTGCCACTGATGTTGGTCATAGTTTATGCACCTCAAAAGTTGTTTCATGTTGTCATAGGTTTCCTTCATATGGACTGGAATTGATGGCAAAAATTGCCATTATGCAGTAAAACAGCTTTAAGACTCGTCTTCGATGAATCAATGAACAGTCTCCCCTCATCTGGATCGTGAACCATGTTGAGGGCTGCCATCACACCATCGATGTTGTTGCAGGCTACAAGATCACCT
The DNA here is from genome assembly GCF_013100865.1 of Trachemys scripta elegans. Lineage (NCBI taxonomy): Eukaryota > Metazoa > Chordata > Testudines > Emydidae > Trachemys > Trachemys scripta. The sequence goes on along the minus strand of NC_048319.1, from coordinate 15,725,789 downwards.
TCCATGAAGAAGAATGGGACAAGATCCTTTTGACAGTCATGAAACATGGAAACCCTAACATCACCTGCCAGGAGATTCCACTGCTGTAGTCTGGAGCCCAACAGCTCTGCCTTACTCTTGAGTAGTTCCAAATCCCTGACAAGGTCATTCAGTTCACCTTGTGTTATGAGGTGTGGTTCAGAGGAGGAGGATGGGAGAAAATGTGGGTCCTGTGACATTGATGGTTCAGGACCAGAAGCTTCATCCTCTTCCTCGTCTGACTCAAGTGAGAATGATTCTGGTGTATCAGTAACCGGCAGCCCTTCTCCATGGGGTACTGGGCGTATAGCTGATGGAATGTTTGGATAATGCACAGTCCACTTTTTCTTCTTTGACACACCTTTCCCAACTGGAGGTACCATGCAGAAGTAACAATTGCTGGTATGATCTGTTGGCGCTCTCCAAATCATTGACACTGCAAAAGGCATAGATTTCCTTTCCTGTTCAACCACTGGCAAAGATTTGTTGCACAAGTGTTGCAGTATATGTGTGGGGCCCACCTCTTGTCCCGATCTCCAATTTTGCAGCCAAAATAAAGGTGATAGGCTTTCTTAACCATTGTGGTTATTACTGTGCTTTTGTGATGCAAAAGTCACTTCACCACAAACATAGCAGAAGTTATCTGCACTGTTCACACAAGTACGAGGCATCTCTGCTCACTTTGGCTAAACAGAAATGTGTCCCTTTGCAAAATCAAACACTGACAAATAAGAGAGCACGACACCGTATGATTTCTAGAGCTGATATAGGGCAATTTGTTCAGCAGAGTGATGTAAGCTTTGTTATGATTGCATCATCCATTACTTCTAGGAATAACATGATGCAATTCATATCATGTATGACGCAATACCAGCTTCAGATTACATCATTCATTGTTTTGCCTAAAAAGCAAGTACTGTCCAAACCAGTCATAGATTTATTCATAGATCCAGTCAAAGATGTATTTTAGTCATTTCTGGTTTAAATTGAGATCCCTTCCCTTTATAACTCACTTATCCTCCGCCATTCCCAAGTCAAGGGTCGTATATACTGACCCAATAGCATATCTTGAAAACTAGAGCCAATCAACAATTTTAAGCATCATTTTTGTTCTCAGTGACCCAGAATTAGTAAAGTTTGACTACATTTATTTCAGAAGCATTTTGGCTGTAGAGCAGTGTAATGTGACGCCCCTGAGTAGAGTGTGGCCCATTCAGCGAGGTCTCAGGCAGCTTCTGCGGTATTTCTGGCTCATATGCCCATCTTTGACATTTGTAAGAAAGCAACCTGGTCATCATTCCATGCATTTGCCTCTCACTTTGCTGCCTCTCAGCAATCCAGAGACAATGCCAGATTTGGATGAGTAATCATCTATTCTTTATTAAAGTAAACACTGAAACCACTTCCAGTTCAAACTGCTTGTGAGACACCTACAGTGAATGGACATGTGCAGTCACTCGAAGTAGAGACTGCTACTAACTTTTTTTTTTGGTAATTTCAAGATGTTTTGCACATTTCTATTCCATGACCCTCCCTCCTTCTATCGGAATTGTTCTGGTAAGAAGAGACTGAGGGGGGTCGGGGCAGTTCCATCTTTTATACCTGCGTGCAGTAGTGCAAGGCAACAGAGGGCACTCAAGTTGCTCCAACAGGGACCGCCATGGGAAAATTTTCTGACAGCTGTGCTGTAGGTGTGTACACACCTACAGTGGAATGGAGATGTGCAACACATCTTGCAAGAACGACAGCTACAGAAAAATAGGTGAATAACCATTTCTTATTAATGGAATGGCTGTAACATGATTGTACAGATGACATTTAACTTTGCAGGAAGTTAATGAAAGCAGTTAATTTTAAATTTCACTTATTTGAAATTCTCTTTTAAACTGTTATTTCTAGACACAGACTCTGTGCCTAGTTATATTTCTTAGCCAGTTTTGCAGTCATATTAAAATTGAGTGTGTGTAATGGAGAAGATGATGGACTTTCTGTTCTAGTAGCACAAGCCGGTTTAGTCAGTGCAGCCCTAAGCCTGTGAAGCCTAGTCTAATGTGAGTATCCTGTGCCAAACTCTCTTCCAGTTGGAGAATGCCAAACTGTCCTCTGACCAAAATGACAAAGCTGCCAGTGCTGCCCGGGAAGAGCTGAAGGAAGCTCGCATGAGGATAGAGTCTCTCAGCTACCAGCTCTCTGGCTTGCAAAAACAGGTGAAGGAACTACATTTCCGTACATCTAAAACTCTGTGAACGGTTGGTCAAATAAAACTTGAATTCCTTTCCCTTTGTTCACTCTCCATGAATGCATTGGAGAATGAGTTGACTAGCAGGTATGTTTGTAGAAAACAGTACATTTTATACACATTTTAGTGGAAGGTGAATTTTAAACTTGTAATTGCGAGTATTTGCATTGAAAATCTTATTCTAAAGTTACTTATCAGACAATGTGACCTGTATCCCATCTTACACTAATTATTAAACTGCCATTATAGCCCCAATCCTACCAACTGTTCCTGGTACAGTAACCCCTCCCTGTTGCATATATTCTATCTCAAAACTCAACTTTTTCCCTACATTTCAGGGGATGAAAGGGGTTTTGGAGCATTCCCAAAAGATTAACTAGTCTGGATTTCAGTAGACAAGGGGCCTAGCAAATGTCTTAGTTGCAGGAGCACACCCTGCCAAGAGTTCCCTAAAGCCCTGTTGCTTTTGCCACTTAAAGCTATAGAGTGAATAATACACTGCCCTTTCCCTGTGGGATGGACTAGATGGTGACCCATATGTCTGTTCTGCCTCTGGAAATGCATGGCTGTAATTGAATTCCTGAGTCTAGCTGTCTGATTTTGTTTCCCCTTTTGCAATACCTGTCAGAGGGAAATCACGTATCCTCCTCTGTCTCCACACACGCTAGGTTGACTTCTTGTTTTACTGTGACCATAGGCTAGTGTCGCAGAAGATCGCATTCGGGAACTGGAGGATATGATGGCTGGTGAGCAGGACAAGTTCAGGAAGATGCTAGATGCCAAGGAAAGGGAAATGATGGAAATGAGGGACCAGATGCAGCAGCAGCTTGCAGAATACCAAGAACTGCTTGATGTCAAATTAGCACTGGACATGGAGATCAGTGCCTACCGAAAACTTCTGGAGGGTGAGGAAAAGAGGTAGGTATCGGTTTCACATGCTTCACACTCTGCGCAGGTGGGAATTTTTCCCAGCTCTGACATTGTTTTGTCCCCTTTGAACACCAGTGCACAAACTTTGCCTAATTGAGGGCCACGCTGGCCTCTTGGAACCTGAGGCCACTATATACATAATGTTCATAAAATGAGGCAGTTGCTGCTGCTCTCATCTGAACACCCATCTATTCAAATATTTATGAAATACTGTGGAATAACATGTACTTGACATTCAGCTCCTTTTGTACTTACCTGCCAAAGGTTGCAGGACTCTGTGTTTCTCCTGCTTCTGTCATCATGCCTTAAAGCAGTTCATATAAAAGCCTAGGGTATTGGTGTACTGTGGCATGTTATTGTATATATTAATTCTCTCAAATAATCCCCTGGACCGCTCCTGAGAATCTAACTGCAGCCTTCTTCATCTGGTTAAAATGTCTGTTTGATTGCGTTAAGATTGAAGCTGTCGCCAAGCCCGTCCTCCCGTGTTACAGTCTCCAAGGCTACCTCCAGCAGCAGTAGCACCAGCACTTCAGTTGTTCGCTCTTCTCGAGGCAAGAGAAAACGGGTTGAAGCAGAGGAGCTTTCAGGCAGTGGTACAAGTGGAATTGGCACTGGGAGTAGTAGTGGTAGCACCAGCGGTAGCAGCAGTAGTTTCCAAATGTCCCAGCAAGCCTCAGCCACAGGAGGCATCAGCATAGAAGAGATAGACCTGGAGGGAAAATATGTTCAACTGAAGAACAACTCTGAGAAGGTGAGTGTTAGTAGAACCTTTAGAAAGGCCGCAGTGAGCTAGCATGCAGATATGACATGGCCTCTTGTAACCCAAACATACTGCGCCCTGGAGAGAGATGATGGCCAGTCTCCCTTGGGCACCACTCCTTCAGAAGTGACAAAGTGGTACTTAAATGCTGATAGTATTGTTTCAGCACCAATATTGTGGTCAGCGCTATACAGGACACAGAAGAGGGGATAGTTTGTGTTCCAAGAAGCTTACCATTTAGTAGCCTGATCCTGCAAACAAACCTCTAGGTAAGTTTACTCATTTGAGTAGTCTCATTGACTCTAATGGGATTAGTGGGTGAGTACAGTTACTTACTTGTGTATTTGCAGGATTGAGCCTTAAATAAGGAGCTTGCAATCTAAACTGTTCATTGGGCTAAAAAAAATACTCCCAGAAGCTACAGTGCATGTGACCCAATAACAAACCGTGGGAAAAGCTAGTGACTGTATCCTTAGCATTTTAATAAATACACAGGCATTAGAGATGCCATCTGTCTGGCTCTAGATATCTATTCCTAAATAAACTTCTATATCTTTCCATTAGGACCAGTCTCTGGGTAACTGGAGACTGAAGAGACAAATTGGAGATGCGGAAGAAATTGCTTATAAATTTACTCCAAAGTATGTCCTCAGGGCTGGGCAAACTGTTACAGTAAGTCACTGAGGAGACACTTTTGTTGTTGCTGTGGCATCTGGTGTGAATGTGAGCGAGTGTTTAACTGGGCTTGATATAGGGCTTGCCCCTGCTCCCATTGAGTTCACTTTTGTTTGGAGTAAGATCATGCTCCTAAAGAATACGATATGGGAGTTGAATTTCTGCAATACTATTTTAGTGGATTAAGAACTGTCGGGTTAGGCCTGTTGTTTGGCATTTTATATGCATTTTTGTGTTCACCAAATGAATCATTACTAAATTAGATATTTTGTCTGCAATCTGCATTAAAAGTCTCTCCATAGGAAAGGAGCAGCTTTCCTTGTATTATTGCTTAAATATTTGCCATAGCAAGTGGGAACTTATAGCCTTTTAAGAGGTTAACGGGATGAGTATGCAGCTGTATTTTGTCTCTGGGCTCTACCATGATAGTAAATGCACTGAGTCCAGGAAGATTAATTGCTATATGCAGAAAAGAAATGACTGAAATATTAAACTCCATTTATTTTCTCTTCTCTGTAACTGTGGTTGCTATTAACTTGCAGCTTCTTAACGTTTTGAAGGGAAAAAAACATTTTCCTGCAAATAGTTTCACTCTAGTTTCATCTACTTCACTGTCATTGGGAAATGAGAAGGAGCAAGTGGGGTGGCAAGAAAAGGGTAATGAGAAAAGTAAAAATATAGGGTTTTTTACATATATATAAAAAGAAAAAGGGCATAAACATCTGCATATAGAATTTCTCTTTCTTAGATCTGGGCTGCAGATGCAGGTGTGACTCATAGCCCCCCTTCTGTCCTTGTGTGGAAGAATCAGAGCAGCTGGGGCACTGGAGGAGACATCCGCACATATCTGGTGAACTCTGATGGAGAGGTAAGCTTTGTCTTCTGGAAAATGATGTGGGCTGCATTACCTCCCAAACCCATCTATGCATTTTGACAAAATCGCAGTTTCACACTATCCTTAACTCTCTTCTTTTAAACAAAGTAGTGTTTTCATTTGTCTGTAACGTTTAAGTGATAAACATTTATGAGCTCAAATGTGGTTTTAGGAAACATGGTTCAACATACTGATCACTTTAGTTGATCTTTTTAGTGAACTGTCCTGGAGAGTAGAGGATTTGAGTATACATTTCCAGTAGAGAAAGCAAATGTGCATTGCTCATTATTCCAAATGATGATACTGAGTATATTTTAGGGTGCTATGTAAACAATAATAATGCAAAAAAAAATAGAGATTTCTTCAGTACTGCAACCATATCAGGAGTTTCCACTGGGCACAGGTTTCGGAGTATTCTTCGTTGTCCTGCATCCTCCCACAACTGTTTTTGAAAACTGTCCCTGCAGAAGAATCTTGCAAGGGAGGATCATGCTTTGGCTGCTGTTGGTAAACATGCATTGCTTCAGCTGTCCAGAAGCAATAGCAAAGTAAAACTGACCAGCACTGTGTCAGTTTTCATGCCTTTCTTGCTGACAGTTCTATGAAGGTATTGCAGGAACAGCAGCACAGGACACAGAGGTAGGATAAAAGATCATAGATATACACGGGGAAGGGAACTGGCTCAGTATTCAAATTGGATACATTTATTCAATTAGTAGCTGAAAGATCCTCAAAAATAAAATAACCTCTCCCCACAACCTGATATTTATCAGTCCCTCCACTTGGAAATGTCTGTATCTAGGAAGATTTCCCCAGAAATTCAGATGTATCCCCTACATACAATTCCAATGTGCAACTGCTGTGAGGACCAACAGCTTCTTATTACTAATCTTTGCTACAATAAATTAGAAAGGAAGGAAACTTCCTGAATTTTAAAATAATCCTTGTAGTAGCTTAGTGAAGACACAACCCTGGGTTTAGTAGGCCAATGCTCAAACCACTGAGCTATCCTCCCCCTTGTGAAGTGAAGACAACAATTCCAAATATTTGGTACATGCAACTGACCTAGAATATGAGTGGAAATTAGATAGAGGTTTCAGTTTAGCTGTGTAATAGTTAAGAGAAATAGATCAGATCTTAGCACATTCCGCAGTCTTTTATGACACAGTTCCCAGTTAAGCCCATTAGTAGGTTTTTAAAAATGAATAAACCCCACATGAGAGGTAGAAAGGCATCTTATCTGCTCCCTCTCAAACTTCTATGAATAAGAGAAAATAGCTAAAGATAAGGATGATTGAAAACAAAAATTACATCACTACAGTTAGAGATGGGCAGAAATAAGGGAGGTCCTGTAGTTTGCAGAACCTAATTGGCTAGGATTTGGTTAAATAAAAACCCCAAACCAGGGATGATCGTTCAAATATGTGGCCAACTGCTTGGAATTCCCCAAAGTTTGGGTGAGAGGGAAAGAGCTGATGGCAAAGTGAACACCTGTGTCTGTCCCCTTGTCTAGGAAGTTGCAGTAAGAAGCGTCACAAAATCTGTTGTGGTGCGGGAGAATGAGGAGGAGGATGAAGCAGAGTTTGGAGAAGAGGATCTCTTTCACCAGCAGGTAATATGATGAGAACCATTTGTTTAAACTCAGGCTATCCTCCCACTTCTCCTCACTTGTGCCTGGTGAATTGGGTTAGATTCAAGCATGGAATGGTGCATCTTCCAACAGCTTTTGCAAGCTGTGACCATTCTGATCCCAGCTTTTGGAATAGGTTCCTGTAAAGGATGTGCCAAAGAGAGCATTCTGCAATCCCTGCTCCTGAGCTCTTAACTTGAGGAACTGATGTATCCTTTTGGGCCCCACAAGATGCACTGTAGGCAGTGACTGCTGACAGGTCAGGGTGCCATAGACTTTGGAACATAATCCTGGTGCTAATGGATTTGAAACAGCAGGAGTGTTTTTGAGAAAGGCCGTGAAGGTTGGTGATAGTGTAAACTCCATAGAACAAAGAAAAATCTTTATTGCCCTGTAGATTCCTATTGCTGCTCTTCGACAGCTGTATGAAATAAGAGCTGGGAAATTGTGTGATCAGTGATTCCCACCAGCCTGTGCTGCCTTCCCTACTAGCAGGGCTAGCACTAATGTCTGTAGCATCCTTGCTCTAAAGAGACAGAAGATATTCTGAAAAATATGGCAGTTAATTACAGGGAAATGGACAATCCTGTTCCCACTATGGCAGCTGGACTTTGCTGGTGTGTTTTCCTGCAGGATACAAATGTTACACAATAAATAAACTTGGCTGACCTTGTTACGATTACCTTTTATGTAAATTCCAATGCTTTAGAATGAGTATGGGAGAATGTATGGCCAGCAGTTAATGGAGTTGACAGAAGAGAAAAACTTTGTGCATGTTATACTAGAGGGCACTTTCAAACTACTGTAAACTATTGCCGTATATTCAGATTTGATCAGTGGGCATTAGTAGCCTCTTTCACAATGAACTCAGCAGGCTAGGCCAATGCAATTTTAAAATCAACTTATGGACATTTCTTGGTTTCAAGGAGATTGAATTCGGAGAGTGGAAGAATCTGAAAACAAATACACAGTGTTGTGTGTTTTGTATCCATAGAAGCATGGTGCCAGGATACAGTTCTGTGCCAGATATCTGGTCGAGCTTCATTGGTGTGTGTTTGTGCATTATTACAGACTGCATTTAGAGGAAGGATAATACAGTTCCAAAGATGACTCAATATCACACTTCTTCCCTCCTCTCTGCCAGTGTGGAATAATAGCAGGGAACTCTGCCAACACTGCTTCTTGCCATATTCCCAACGTGTTTAGTGATAGTCCCCACCGGGGGTCTATCTGGATTAGGAGAAAGATACTTTTTAAACCAGTATGATACCTGAGCCTAGGTTACAACATGACCAACTAACAAGTTTGTAAAGGTGTTAAACTGTCTGCAGTAGGTGCCAAATGGTGTTTCAAGTCATGTTAGCTAACTTGAGTTATCTTTTGTACTAGTCAAGACAGGACATGAGGTGCTTGTGGCCTGCTATCATTCTACTGTGCACTAACTAATTTCTTTGTTCCTCCAGGGGGATCCCAGGACAACGTCTAGAGGATGTTCAGTGATGTGAAAAAACATTATTATTTGCTACTTTTTTCCTTTCTTTCCTTTTATTTTTGCTATTTTTTTTCCTGCAGAGCCACTGAAAACTATTTTTATATGTATCATCTGATTTCTTTAAAAGTTTATTCCTTGTTACATTTTTATAGAAAAAAAATTAATCAAGCAAAACTGCCAAGATTTTTAAATAGATTTCTTTATCCTTCCCCCTTGCCTACTATGGGAATATTGGATTATTTCCCCACCATTAAAACTTTTGTCTTGTATACAAACCTGCAGTAGAATGAATTTTAAGCTAAAATGGGACAGGACTCCTTCAGAGTAGGGTAAATATTAGGGCTGTTGATTAATCGCAGTTAACTCATGCGATTAACTCAAAAAAATTAATCACGATTAATCGCACTGTTAAACAAAAGAATACCAATTGGAATTTATGAAATATGTTTGGATGTTTTCCATACATTTTCAAATACATTGATTTCTATAACACAGAATACAAAATGTACAGTGCTCACTTTATATTATTGTTGATTACAAATATTTGCACTGTAAAAATGATGAACGAAAGAAATAGTATTTTTCAATTCACCTCATACAAGTATTGTAGTGCAATCTTTGTCATGAAAGTGTAACTTACAAATGCAGATTTGTTTTGTTACATAACTGCACTCAAAAACAAAACAATGTAAAACTTTAGAGCCTACAAGTCCACTCAGTCCTACTTCTTGTTCAGCCAATCGCTAAGACAAACAAGTTTGTTTACATTTGCGTGAGATACTGCTGCCTGCTTCTTATTTGCAATGTCACCTGAAAGTGAGAACAGACATTCACATGGCATTTTGTAGCGGGCGTTGCAAGGTATTTACGTGCCAGATATGCTAAAGATTTGTATGCCCCTTCATGCTTTGACCACCATTCCAGAGGACATGCTTCCATGCTGATGATGCTCATTAAAAAAATAACGCATTAATTAAATTTGCGACTGAACTCCTTGGGGGAAAATTATGTGTCTCCTGTTTTGCCCACATTCTGCCATATATTTCATGTTATGGCAGTCTTGAATGATGACCCAGCACATGTTCGTTTTAAGAACACTTTCACAGCAAATTTGACAAAATGCAAAGAAGGTACCAATGTGAGATTTATAAAAATAGCTACAGCACTCGACCCAAGGTTTAAGAATCAGAAGTGCCGTCCAAAATCTGAGTGGGACGAGGTGTGGAGCATGCTTTCAGAAGTTTTAAAAGAGCAACACGCCGATGCAAAAACTATAGAACCTGAACCACTAAAAAAGAAAATTAACCTTCTGCTGGTGGCATTTGACTCAGATGATGAAAATGAACATTTGTCGGTCTGCTCTGCTTTGGATCGTTATCAAGCAGAACCCGTCATCAGCATGGACACTTGTCCTCTGGAATGGTGGTTGAAGCATGAAGGACATATGAATCTTTAGCGCATCTGGCACGTAAATATCTTGCCACGTGGCTTACAACAGTGTCATGCAAATGCCTGTTCTCACTTTCAGGTGACATTGTAAACAAGATGTGGGCAGCATTATCTCCTGCAAATTGTAACCAAACTCGTTTCTCTGAGGGATTGGCTGAAGTAGGACTGAGTGGACTTGTAGGCTCTAAAGTTTTACATTGTTTTAATTTTGAATGGAGTTATTTTTTGTACATAATTCTACATTTATAAGTTCAACTTTCATGAGAAAGAGATTGCACTACAATACTTGTATTAGGTGAATTAAAAATACTATTTCTTTTGTTTTTTCAGTGCAAATATTTGTAACCAAAAATAAATATAAAGTGATCAGTGTACACTTTGTATTTTGTGTTGTAATTGAAATCAATATATTTGAAAATGTGGAAAACATCCACAAATATTTAAATAAATGGTATTCTATTATTGTTTAACAGTGCCATTAATCACAACTAATTTTTTTAATCACGTGATTAATCGCGACTAATTTTTTAATTGCTTGACAGCCCTAATAAATATGTCATTCTTTAATCTCAAGCTGGTTTTTAAATAACAGATTTAAGGCCATATGAGCCTGTACAGGGCTTTCAGAGAACCCAACATGAGTGCTTCCCACAGTACTGGAGTCATTTAAGAAAATGGTGGTAACCTTTTGATATATTGAGTCCTGTATACACTAGGAAAATTATAACCCAGAATTTACCACAGATGCTGCTCCACCAGTGGAAGCAATGATAGAAGCTGCAGTATAGACAGAGGTGGCAAGAGTACCGTGGCATTTAACCCTATTCCAAGTAGGATTAGACAACATCTGAACCTTTCCGCGTTATCGCTCTGTCATTGCTAACACTGGTGGAGAATCATGGATCCCAGTTATTCTCAGGCAGGTATAGTCTGAATGTAATGAGGGATCAAAGCTGAAATTTTTCAGTTTTATTTATCGGGACTTTCAGTCACGATTGAGACCCTAACAAATAGTGGATGCATGGACAATAGATATGATGATATGAATCATGAGCTAATGGTTGTAAAGTATTTGGCATTAAACAGAACTTTTGGTTTCAATAATTCAGATTTTAGATGTTAAAATATTTTATTTTTGGCTATGATACATATTTGATGGGGTTTTAAAAAGCAATCGTAAATGTTGATTTTTTTTATCACTGTTACATTCAGTTTATTAATAGTTCTTTTGTATGTAAAGGGACATTGTCAGATAGTTTAGGCAACAAAGCATTTACAAAATGTCTTAAAGTGAGAAGTTTTTGGTTTGGGTGTAAGCAATTTCTTGCATTGTTTGCCGCAGCAGGTTGTCCAGCCTGACTGAAATGCTCTAAGTAAATACAAATAATGTAAGTACAATTCATATTAGAAGTAAGATATTACTAAAAAATGTTATTGTATCTGGTAATGTCTCCTTAAGTTCTGGTTTCCTCTCGTGTTTTTACCAGAGGTAACTTTTGACTACCCGAAGCATTAGGATTCTTGTGGTAGTGTACCTTTATACACTATGAAGTATAATTGCTCCAAAGAATATATTGACTGCAATGTAAGCAAACATTTTTTCCCAATAGTTGAGTATTTGGATACCATTTGATGCCAGCATAGAACTCTTGTACTACCTGCACTCTTGAACTCTGATCTTGTTATTCATGTAGTTTAGATTCATCACACAAGCTAGAAGGTTTGGATGTTTTTGGTGGCTTTTGGACATTATGTTCTCTGAACAGTATTTAGACTGACAGATATAACTTAGAAGGCCAGGTTAGTGGCTTTAATTGATGGCTTTGCTACAATGCAAGCAGGGTGGGAAAGTGATTTTTAAAAAGGTTATGAACTTTCTCTTCTCGTTTAAAAAAAAGTCTGAGGTGCTAATTTTCTGCAGGTGTTCACAAAATGTTCACCTCAGGTGATTTAATTATCACAATTAAATGCTAGTAAAGTATTTAGAATTATATTTTAGTCCATTATCAATGTTCATTGTGAAAAAGCAGTAAAAAGAAATGGATTTTTGGAAGAATGTTTCTCTTTGTCCTTGTATTTGGTCATTTTTCTTATATTCCCACTCTGCTTGAGTAGGTGGTTGAATATGTAGTAAATCATACCTATAGCTGCAAAACATATATAGCTGAAATTGTGTTTCTCAGCCATACCACTGCCAATTACCTTTTCTAAATTATTGTTATGCAAATGAATGCAATCAGGATGAAACTGTTTTTGCAATATATCTTCTAACCACTGGACTCTGTTTCCCTTTCCAACTCTGTTTTCATGATTTACCTTATATAGAAGATAGGGGTTTTTTTTTAAAGATCTATATATTTTTTTTAATGTTGGCCAGTATTCAGAGTGCTCATTCTGCTTTGTAGTAGATTTATTCCTTTAATATTTTAAACAACATAGAATAATATGTAGCTCATTGAAGAATCAGTTGGCTTTATTTAGTGAATTTCCTTGTAAAGTCTGGGTTAGAAGGGCAGCTTGTATCAGAAAAGACCTCATGTGATCTGAGCCATAATTTCTGCAACACATACTGAATATGAGAATGTGTCTTGCTTTAGGGTCTGATGCTTACAGACCCTTACTACTGGTTGTAGTGCCTTTTACCCTGAACTGGCTCATTGAAGTCAGTGGGACTGGCCAACGTGGTGAGCACAACATCCCCTAGTAAGTGTCTACAGAATTGGGCCCTAAGTTTGGAGTTGTTTCCTCTGAAACTTCCTAAAAGCTTGTTCAAATGCCAGTGCTGGTACAGATTAACTTCCTCTGAGTTCTGCACATGCAAGGTTGAAGCGCTTGATGTTTTATGGCCTTTGTTAACTGTAATAATCCTGCCTGAAACTGACACACAAGCTTACACCATTAAGAAAGGCAAAAAAGGCTGCAACAGTGATTTCTGGATGTAAATTGCTTCTTCCTCCTGCCATGCCATGTTTATGTAACATAGGTGCTTAGAGACGGTGGTGAGATGGGACAGTATAAGAAGCTCAATAGACTAAGACTAACCTCCTAAAAGCATCTTTGCTTTGGTGATTGTTACCACTGCATTTTTCAGAAGGCTACTTAAAATGTAAGGAGCAATTCCTGATTGTAAAGTGCAAGACACAGTAAAACTACTGTATTCCGCTTCTTGTTTGCATTAATGTGTGTCTTCTGAAAACACCACCTTTCCCATTTATGTTTGACTTGCTGAGCATTAAGCCTGACTCTTTCATCAGATTAATGTAGGCACTCCAAACTGGAAGCATTTTCTGCTATACCAGATCTAAAGCAGTACTGTTAATTTTTTGATTTTTTTTGTATTTATTTTTCTATTCTTTTTTCATTTTTGCCAATCCCAATAGTTAATTAAAGCTTTGTGTTCAGACCAAGTGTAGCTTCTCCCTACCTAGCCATCTTTTTCTATTAGATCCCGCAAGTGAGCCATTCATGTTGTATGTGGAAGATCATCAGAATTTCCATGGCAATAGACTTAATATTACAAATGCAGGTTCCTTAAGAAGGCAGAGTTGACCTGTGAGGGAGAATTGATCAGTCTAGTTAGCACAAAATAATGATTATGCTCTAGCTATGCCAATATAACTCATTGGTGTGGACATTCTATTCTGGAATTCAAATCATTTTATTCTGACCTAAGGGAGTTACACTGGAATAGCTATAGCTGGTCAATTTCCCCATGTAGGCAAGCCTTTATTCACTAATAGCAAAGGGAACAGCAACAAAGAGCTATGTGAAAACATACTATAAATGCTCCCTCTCCCAGGTTTGCATATTGTGAAGGTGCCTGGGGTGTGGGAGGGGAGCAAATCCAGCACCCTCCTGCATGGCATGGCCATAGAGCAGAGGTGGGCAAACTACGGCCTGTGGGACCATCCTGCCCAGCCCTTGAGCTCCCGGACGGGGAGGCTAGCTCCCAGCTCCTCCCCTGCTGTCCCCCCTGCCCCACAGCCTCAGTGCGCCGTGCCACCAGTGCTCTGGGTGGCGGGGGTGCGAGCTCCTGCCGGACAGTGTGGCTGCAAGAGCCGCTGGCCGGCCACGGTGCTCTAGACTGCGCAGTGGTGTTGCTGGCTCCGGCTGGGCGGTGTGGCTGCCTGTCTTGGTGCTCCGAGCGGCATGGTAAGGGGGCAGGGATTGGGGGGGTTGGATAAGAGGCGGGAGGCCCCAGGGGAGCAGACGGAGCAGGGCGCGGTTGGATAGACGTGGGAGTCCCAGGGGACCTGTTAGGGGGCGGGGGCATGGATAGGAGTGGGGGCAGTCAGGGGACGGGGGGGGCTGGATAGGGGGTAAAGTCCCGGGGGGGGGCGGTTAGGGGCAGGGGGGGCCCGGGGGGGGGGGGGCAGGGGGGACAGGGAGCGGGGGGGTGGGGGGGGGGGGGGGGTTCTGAGGGGGGGAGTCAGGGGGCAGGAAGAGGGAGGGGGCCAGGGCCAGGTTGTTTGGGGAGGCACAGCCTTCCCTACCTGGCCCTCCATACAGTTTCGGAACCCCAATGTGGCCCTCAGGCCAAAAAGTTTGCCCACCCCTGCCACAGAGGAATCTGAGCTCCTGGTGTGACAACATGCAGTGGGAGAGGCCTGGCTACACAGATCCTCCTGCCTCTCTCCTTCCTGACAACCTGCTTCAGGTCACACTTCACTATTGTGCTGCAATAGACTCTGGGAAACGGCAGCTCTGCCCAGGCAATGGAGCGGCCATGATTCCTCTTGCCCTGTACACAGTCTGGCTACTTGGGCTGGTACAGAACTCTGGATTTGTCCCTGAAAGCATAACAGAAAGATTTCAGAGTAGCAGCTGTGTTAGTCTGTATCACAAAAAGAACAGGAGTACTTGTGGCACCTTAGAGACTAACAAATTTTTTGTGGGCTACAGCCTACTTCATTGGATGCAACTCTGGACTCTGAGTCACCCTGGTGATTCAGAGTCCAGAGTTGCATCCGATGAAGTAGGCTGTAGCCCATGAAAGCTTATGCTCATATAAATTTGTTAGTCTCTAAGGTGCCACAAGTACTCCTGTTCTTTTTATAAAAGAAAGAGTTAGGAATGATTTGTAGGTCTTTGATCAGTGTTGCTATGCTAATGGCTGGGGGTTGGCCAGCATATAGTGTGCATTCATAGGAGGAACCACAAAATAGTCTCAGGAAGCAGGGGTGTGTGTGGTGTGTGTGGAGAGTCAGCTTCCCACAGCCTGAAATGTAAAGGCTAGCTTAATTTGACTCTGTTGAATGTAATTGCTATTGGTTACATTACAATGTGAACCAGAGTGTACTGTGAAGGGAAATGCACTCAGTATACATGTTTTTTTTGTTGAGCAATAGGGCACACAGAACCCACAGCATGTGCCCAGAGGGGTTTAGTGTTCTTTATACACTTAAAAATACTTCTTTTCAAACAGCCCATGTAAAGATCCTTAACCTGAAACCGGTTAGACATACTGTAGGGGTCAGAAAGTGGTTCCTAGAGATTACTCTGCACCCTCATCCCATCTGAAAGGTGAATCTTTCCTTTCGTATTCTCCCCTTCCCTGTTTTAATAGGAGAAGGATAGTACAAGAGGCAGGCTTTTAGCAATATAATGCATGCCCTGTAGCCATTTATCTCACTTTCTCACTCTTAAGCCATTTTATAATTATTCTTTCTATATCTAGTTTTGAAAGGCTAACCTCTAAACAGCGGGCATGTCCATATTGGATACTGGCCTTTACCATCACCATTGGGCCCAATTCCAAACCCCTGATTTGGAAGGAAACACGGCCTTATAGGGACCAGTGAGTGGAAGGATGGTTGGTGATTGCATTTCAAAGCATTGCATTAGCTGAATGTGGAGACAAATTGTGTTAGATTTTTTTACTGTTTGAAACTGCAAGTGGCCTGGGAAACAGAATTTCTATTTGCCCTTAAATATGCTTAGCTTTAAAATAATTTAAAGGTGATTTTTATATAAGCCCATATTTACATGCAATTATTATTTGTAAACATAATGCCTTTCTTGAAATGCTAACGTCTAGAGGGAAAAAAAGATGCTTACTTTTGAGAGAATTAGTTCAAAGAAGCACAATGCACTGTATTGACTTTGGGGTTAGTAAAAGAAAAATGTCTTTTATTAAATTTCCAAGAATTTGTAGTCAGGAGTTTATGTAGATTTGATGTAGTCTACATGATGTAGTCTGCTGGGTCGGACAGACATTCTGGTGTTTTTCAGTACCCAGATTGTTACACTAATATTGCAAGCAATAAGCTATTTTAAACAAAGTTTAAGCCAAGAGGCTTTACATTTGGACAAAATGATACTGTCTTGTTTGAACTCTATTTTCGTAACAGTGATGCCTTTTGACTTGAATTGTAATTTTTTAACACAGCCTTTTGGTAGCTCCAGGTCTAGGCCACTGCTCGCCTTGACTGACATTTCCTTGGGAAATTTGCTGTAAAAGAGCTTTTTGATAATGGCTTATTGAGTTTTTAAATAAGTAATTATGAAAAAAAATCTGCTAAGTTAAGAACAGAGAAATAGAAAATGTTGGTGTGGAGCATATGAAAACTACACAAAGATCTAGACTTTATCATTTCACAGTTTTTTGTTTTAAGAAATATGCATGCCAAATGTCTCTTTCAATGATTTGTAATATACATTTTATGACTGGAAATCTTTTTGTACAACACACTCCAATAAATGTTTTGAATTTTATCTGTTACCTTCTTTTGTTTAAAACAAACTAAACCCCATTCAAAGGCTGCCTCGTGTGTCGTAACTGAGTGTCATCCCCACGTAGACAAACAGAGAAGAGAAGGCCAACGGCATATTGGGCTGTATTTTAGGAAGATTGCCAGCAGATCAAGGGAAGTGATTATACCCCTCTATTCGGCACTAGTGAGGCCACACCTGGAGTATTGCATCCAGTTTTCGTCCCCCCACTACAGAAGGGATGTGGACAAATTGGAGAGAGTCCAGTGGAGGGCAACAAAAATGATTAGGGGCTGAGGCACATGACGAGGAGAGGCTGAGGGAACGGGGGTTATTTAGTCTGAAGAGAAGAGTGAGGGGGGATTTGATAGCAGCCCTTCAACTACCTGAAGTGAGTTTCCAAAGAGGATGGTACTAGGCTGTTCTCGGTGGTGGTAGATGACAGAACAAGGAGCAGTGGTCTCAAGTTGCAGTGGGAGAGATCTAGGTTGGATATTAGGAAACACTATTTCACTAGGAGGGTGGTGAAGCACTGGAATGGGTTCCCTAGGGAGGTGGTGGAATCTCCATCCTTAGAGGTTTTTAAGGCCCGGTTTGACAAAGACTTGGCTGGGATGATTTAGTTGGTGTTGGTCCTGGTTTGAGCAGGGGATTGGACTAGATGACCTCCTGAAGTCTCTTCCAACTCTAATATTCTATGATTCTATGAAATCGGTGTGATATGTTGTCCCCTTGAGTGTGGTGCAGGGATAAAGGAGTCCTTTTCTACTCTGGCATTTGGCTTCCAATAGTAGCAGTTCAAACTTCCACCTCCTTTCCCTTACTGCAGGAGATCCTGACCCCACTGGATTTTGTGCAGTGTCTCCACTGTGTTCTGGAGGGACTGTTTCTATTGGCTTCCTGTGATGACCAAAAAGGGGAAAATCATTGGCAGCTAGTGGTGATGGATTCCTACCCACTGGGAACTGAATGAAAGCCACCAGCTCATGTTTTAATTAGGGCTGTCAAACTATTAAAAAAAATCGAGATTCAAAAAAAAAAATTGTGATAATCAGTTTTAATTGCACTGTTAAACAATAATAGAATACCATTTATTTAAATATTTTTGGATGTTTTGTACATTTTGAAGTGCCATGTGAACACCTGTTCTCAATTTCAAGTGACATTGTAAATAAGCAGGCAGCAGTATCTCCCGTAAATGTAAACAAACTTGTTTGTTTTAGAGAGTGACTGAACAAAAGTAGGACTGAGTGGACTCGTAGGCTCTAAAGTTGTTTTTAAGTGCAGTTATGTAACAAAAATCTTCATTTGTAAGTTGCACTATCGTACTGGTATGAGATGAATTGAAGAATACCATTTCCTTTGATTACATATATTTGCACTATAAAAACGATAATAAAAAATAATATAAAGTAAGCACTGTACAATTTGTATTCTGTGCTGTAATTGAAAACAATATATTTGAAAATGTAGATAAACATGCAAAAATATTTATAATAAATTTAAATTGGTATTCTATTATAGTTTAACAGTGCAATTAAAACTGCAATTGTGATTTTTTAAAATCAAATTAATTTGATTTGAGTTAATCGCTTGGGTTAACTGCAATTAATTGACAGGCCTAGTTCTAATGCAGCGGTTGGTCACTACCAACCTGAGTTAGATTTCCAGCCAATGATTGAGACCACCTGAGCCAGCTGGTCTTAGGCATTGGTTTACACTTCTAGTGGCTGCTCTCTCTACTGAATAATGTTACTATTGTTTACCGGCAGTGTGGGCCCTTTGGAGGACCTCAGCCTGTACTCTGAAGTCTCCAGGGCTATCAGCCCAGTTTTTCTCACCAGCACTTATTTACAGTAAATACTTGGCACCCCCAAAGCATTTACTGAGCATTACCTGATCAACCATTCCTCCTCTGGGAGTTAGAAAAATATCTGATAAACAAATCACAACTCCT
Organism: Trachemys scripta elegans; assembly: GCF_013100865.1. Taxonomy (NCBI): domain Eukaryota; kingdom Metazoa; phylum Chordata; order Testudines; family Emydidae; genus Trachemys; species Trachemys scripta. Next base: position 15,707,051 of record NC_048319.1, on the reverse strand, counting down.
TCTATCTGAATTAGTCTAGTTTCTGTTTCTAGTTGTTGGAACACAGAACTGGGAAGTGGGAGACCTTGGTCTATTCTCAGCTCTGCCGCTGGCCTGCAAGACATTTTCTGTGCCTCAGTTTCCCATCTGTAAAATGGGGATGATGACAAAACTGGGCTGCTCTGTTTTCTTTGTCTCAAATCTCTGACACAGGTGGGATGCTCCTCTTGCCTGGTCTGGAGGACAGGAGACAACAGTCTTAGTCCTCAGTGTGCCTTTTGTCTTCCTAGGGTTGCCAATCCTCCAGGATTGTCCTGGATAGGGTTGCCAACTTTCTACTTGCACAAAACTGAACACCCTTGCCCCCCCGCCGCTCCTCTGAGGCCCCCCCCCCGCTCCCTCCATCTCCCTCCCCCTGCTCGCTTTCTGCACCCTCACAAACTTGCTTGTTTTCAGGGGGCTGGCTCAAGGGGTTGGGGTGTGGGAGAGGGTGAGGGCTCCAGCTGGGGCTGCAGGCTCTGGGGTGGGGCCAGGGATGAGGGGTTTGGAGTGCAGGAGGGTGTCTCTGGGGTGCGGGGGTGGAGCTGAGGGATTCGGAGAACGGGAGGGGGCTCTGGGCTGAGGCAGGGGATTGGGGTGTGAGAGGGGGCTGGGGCAGGGGCTTGAAGTGGGGGTGTGTGTGAAGGCTCCGCATGGGAGTGCAGACTCTGACTGAGGATGACAGGTCTGGGCTCAGCTGGGGAGGTTCAGAGGGGGATAAGGGCTGGCTCAGGGCAGCACTTACCTCAAGCAGCTCCCCGAAGCAGTGGCATGTTTGTCCCTCCGGCTCCTACGCAGAGGTGTGGCCAGATGGCTCTGTGCACTGCCCCGTCCGCAGGTTCTTCCCTCACAGTTCCCATTGGCAGCAGTTCCCAGCCAATGGGAGCTGCAGAGATGGCACTTGGGGCGGGGGCAGGGTGCAGAGCCACCTAGCTGCCCCTACCCATAGGAGCACATGCCCCTGCTTCCAGGAGCCATGCAGAGCCACGCCAGGCAAGGAGTCTGCCTTAGCCTTACTGCACCGCTGACCAGACTTTTAATGGCCAGGGTCGCTTTTTGACTGGGCGTTCCAGACAAAAAACACACCTGGCAAACCCTAGTCTTGGAATCTCCAGGAATTATTATTATTATCATTAATGGAGATATCCTATCTCCTAGAACTGGAAGGGACCTTGAAAGGTCATTGAGTCCAGCCCCCTGCCTTCACTAGCAGGCCCAAGTACCCATTTTGCCCCAGATTCCTAAGTGGCCCCCTCAAGGATTGAACTCACAACCCTGGGTTTAGCAGGCCAATGCTGAAACCACTGAACTATCCCAATTGAAGAATAATCTTTTAATTAAAGATTGTCATAGAATCCTAGTACTGGAAGAGACTGTGAGAGGTCATCTAGCCCACCCCCTGCCTCATGGCAGGCCTGAGTATTGAGAATTGTGTATTACAGGGATAGGCAACCTGCGGCACGCGTGCTGATTTTCAGTGGCACTCACACGGCCTGGGTCCTGGCCACCGGTCTGGGGGGGTTCTGCATTTTAATTTAATTTTAAATGAAGCTTCTTGAACATCTTAAAAACCTTATTTACTTCACCTACAACACTAGTTTAGTTATATATTATAGATTTATAGAAAGATCTTCTAAAAACGTTAAAATGTATTACGGGCATGCAAAACCTTAAATTAGAGTGACTAAATAAGGACTTGGCACACCACTTCTGAAAGTGCCAACCCCGATGTATTATGTATCATGGGCTGAACCCTCCAACCCAAATTGGCAATGGTAATCACCCTTCCTCCTGCTCAACCAGCTCCGGCCTGGGAACTGTCCCTAACCCCCTCCTGGGCTGGGAGCTCGGAGTCTTCACTCCCAGCCCTTGGGTTACTGATGGCAACGGCTGTTGGAACCAGCTGACAATCCACTTCGCTTTCCAGCGGGGTGGTGATACTAGAGCAAAGGTGGGCCACGGCTGTCCTGCCCGGCCCCTGCCCCAGAGCCTCAGCTCGCCAGGCCGGCAGCGCTGCAGCGTGGCTGGCTCCGGCCGGCGGCGCGACTCGGGCAGATTTACAAGCGAACAAAGCGTGCCCTGGCATGGCCCCCCAACACCGGAGGGACGCAGGATCGGGCACTGGGGCAGCTCAGCACAGGCCCTGCGGGGTCATGGGCCCTGCTCCTCCTGAATCCTCCGCCCATGTGCGCAGGGCCCCATGCTGACAGGCTGGGGGGGTAGGGACAGGGGGTTCCGGGAGGGGGCGGTGGGGGGTGTTCTGAGGGGAGCAGTTAGGGGGCGGGAAGGGGGAGGGGGGCCAGGCTGTTGAGGGGGGGGGCACAGCCTTCCCTAGCCGGCCCTCCATAGAGCTTCACAACCCCGCTGTGGCCCTCGGGCCAAACACTGCCCACCCTGGCCTAGAGGCTGCCTTAGGGGGCGCTGTGGCGCGGCGTTGCCAGGGGAGCGCGCGGCGCGGACGCAGGGTCGCCGGCCCCAGGCTCGGGGACGCTCTCGGGGTCGACTGAGCGCGGGTTCCCGGACTGCCGGGCACAGTCTAGGCCACATCCCATAATGCCTCGGGAGGCATCCGTAGCGCGGTGCATGCTGGGAGTTGTAGGCCCGGCGGCCTGCTCGTCCCGTGGTGCCCCGCGCGGGCCCTTCCGTTCCGAGCGGGCGCGGTGGGCAGGCGGCGCGGGGATGGAGGGCGGGTTCGGCTCCGAGTTCGGGGCCGCGGGGGGGAAGCTGGACCCGGGGCTCATCATGGAGCAGGTGAAGGTGCAGATCGCCGTGGCCAACGCGCAGGAGCTACTGCAGGTGGGGGCGGGGCCGGGGGGGATGGCGGGCTCGGGCCGGGCCGGGCCGGGCCGGGCCGGGCGG
>NC_048319.1:15672680-15699294 GCF_013100865.1 Trachemys scripta elegans | reverse complement strand
GGGGGAGGAAGCGGCAGCTGTGGCTCTGGCGCCCGTGAACCCTCTGAGCCCGGGCCTGCTGCGGGGACCCAGCAGCGTGCACGCTGCGCCCAGCCCCTGGCCAGTCGCGTCTGGGCTGCTGCCCAGCTGGTGCTATCCCGCGGCGGCCCCGGAGTGGGGGCAGCAGGCCCCAGCCCCCCCGTCCCGCTCGGGTCCCGCAGGGAAACGAACGGGGCTGCCGATGCCTCCACCCTGGGGCCGCTTGCAGGATTGCACCAGCTAGGCAGCCAGCCCAGACGCGACTGGCCAGGGGCTGGGCGCAGCGTGCGCGCTGCTGGGTCCCCGCAGCAGGTCTGGGTTCGGGGCCGCCAAGCACCATGTGCTTGGCCGCTTCCTCCCCCGCGGCAGTGGGAGCTGCAGCAGCGGCTGCTCCCGAGTCCCACTGCCCGGGTGGGGAGAACAGCCGCTGCTTGGCCCCACGGGCCGCCCCCCTACTCTCCCTCCAGGTACCACGCCCGAGTCCTGCCTGCTCGGGGCCAGGCCGGACTCGCACTCAGCCCGGCCCCACGCTCCCCTGTGTCTCCCGGGCATGGCGTGCTTGGGAAGAGGCGGGGATTTGGGGAGGGAGCCAATGGGGCAGTGAGGGGGTGGGTATTTGAGGAGGGATCCAATGGGGGAAGGAAGGGGCGGGCCCTTCCGGGCTCCGCCTGTGTGCAGGAGCCTTGCTTGTTTGTCCAGTGTCCCGACCTATTGTTGGTCGGGACGCGGGACAAACAAGCAAATATCGGGACAGTCCCGATAAAATCGGGACGTCTGGTCACCCTAGTTGTAATGCGGCACAATGGTACTTGCTGGGAGCTCCATGGGTGGGGCAGCGCTTTGGCCACGGTAGGCTGAAGGATTGTCTCTGCACCAGATGTTCACCATGGGTTGCATCCTGAAATCCTCAACCCCCCACTCAGCTGCTGGAGGTGCCTAAATTTCCAGCGGCTGATGAGCACAAATCTGCCTCAGTCCTGACACCGCAGAGCTGCTCTGCCCCTGCCTTGCACCTAGGCATCGCCTATGGGCCCGATGTGGTAGGTGTGGTCAGAGGGGGTGACCAGCTCAGGAGTTTTGGGGACTGGCTGAGTCTATCCAGCCCAGGTGTTTGGGCACTTCTCTGTGATATGGGCCAGCTGTTTTCACATCCTTGCTGTGCTGGATTTAGAACCGGGGTCACCCGCCTTCCAGGCGAGTGCCCTAAACACCCAGCCATTGACTCTCCTGGGTGGGAGTCTCTCAACCTCTTGCTGAAGCTGTTTCCATTTGTATAACTAACTCCTGGCAGCCAGAGAGAACCCAGCGAGAGCTGCGGGGTGAGGGTGCTCTCTGGGGAGGTGGGAGACAAGTCCTTGCTCCACCTTAGGAAGAGCAGGGATTTGAAAACTGGTTTCCCACCCCAGCTGAGTGCCCAAAGGACAGGGCATTGAGCTATAAGGGAGGAGGGGGCTGCTTTGCCACTGAGGCTTTTCCTGAGAAAGGGCTGACTTGGCATTCTCAGCTGAATGCCCTGTCTGGCTAAGGACAAGTGAAGACAGGTGCCATGTTACCTTGGAGGGGCTAGGCTTATCCCGGCCCACTCCTTGGCATTACCCACTGGCTGACATAGGCAGCTCCCCGCTCAGCACACCGGCTGCTGAGCATCCTTGTCTTAGGTGAGTGACTCTCCCCTAATCGCGCCTGTGAGTAACGCACTGCAATAGTGAACATTGGGATACTAAAGTCCTGTCATCCCTGGCATGATGCTTGAGGCTGGCTGGGGCATGAGCAGGGGTACAAATCTTGGGTGGGGCTTCTGCCAGTAAGGGGCGTCCAAGGAATTGGGTCTTGGGTGGTCAAGCTGTGGTACAGTAGGTGGGTTTGGTTTGGTTTCTTGTCACTGGCAGCACAGCTCTGAAACCCCAGGGCAGAGAGTCTGCAGAGCCATCTCCTGGAGCGTGTGCAAGTGCCACTCGTGGGCCCCTCTGGAAGGCCCTTGCTGAATTAGCACCAGGGTGTAAATCACCTGCTTGGAGCTGGGTGATCCCGCGGCCACTGCAGTGATGGTGGGTGGGTTTTTACTATATGCAGCCTGGGTTTCCAGCAGATCGGGGCCTGTCTAGCCCTCACACACACTGCGCTGCTGGGGCTTGGGTGAAACAGGCCACATTTATTTACAGGAGCCACTGTCTAGAGTCGCACCGTTCAAGCAAGTGAGCTCTGATTGCACCTGGTGAGCATGCCCTGGTGATGAATCGTAGCTGGTGCAGAGCGTTTGGCTGCACCTGCTTTTGGCATTGGGCCATCTTCACCCCTCGGCAGCATGAAGGAGTGTACGTGGGCTACGGAAGTAGTGCTCCAGGCGCTCTGGTAACCATTCCACCCCACGTTTCTCTCCTTCCCTGAGTGCAAAAATGCAGCTTCACAGCTTGAGGTTCTGCCCGATCCAGCCCCGGACGGCGCTCACTTTGGTGTAAACGCCAGGGAAGTAAGGCCTTGCACAGCCATAGCCCCAGCTTGTGATTCCAGCTAGAAACCACCGCCCTGAGGGTTCCTTGCAGGCCAAGGGGCCACCTGCATCGCCCTGCGGAAAGAGGGAAACCAGCCTGTGTCAGGGCAAGAGACCCCAGCAGTCCTTGACATGCTGGGGTGCCCCATGCCTGCATGCTGCTTACAGGTGCTCTTGCTCCCAGCAGCGGGTTCCTGAGAGTCACCTTCTCAGGGGCCCAGCTCAGCTCCATGGGGAGCTGATCCCCACAACTCCCTGCTTCTGGGGTGGCTCTGCACATGAGCTTGTGTACACAGGCTGTGGCCTGAGATTAGGGGTCTCTTGTGAGGAGAGAGGCCCTGGGAGTGGTGACTGGCAATGAAACACAGGGCTGTTAGCAGGGGGAGGACAGCAGCTGTCCAATGCCCCCTGGCCACCTGGTGTTCCCCTGCCGCTCCCTGCAAGGGGCCAGCCAGGGAACAGTCGGGGAGGGGGGGGGGGCAAGGGCCCAACAAGGGAGAGGTTGTGCTGAGGGAAGTTTCTGCCCTGTGGGCCCAGCTCCAGGGCTCCCTTGGCCAGTCTGTGCTCACCGAGCAGCTGTCGATGGTGCCCTGCGGGAAGCCGGCACACACCATCCTGCTGCTGATCTGGATGGGGTAGAATTTCTTGCAGGCCTGGTCGCCAATTACATTTACTGCAGCCTTTTGTAGGTGCTTGGACATGAGGCCTATAAAGACAAAGATCACTGTCAGCCTGTGTGCCTGACCCTGGAACTTGGGGAGAGAGGTGTCCTGTGATGCTTGACTGCAGCATGTAGCACCCAGGCTACGGGCCAGCTCTTGTGGTATGCGGGTGAGGACTCGCTTGGGGAAGGCTGGGCTGTCTTCCTGCCAGAGCAGGTGTGCACTGGGCAGCTGGATACGTTAGTCAGGGGTTGTGTTGATGGGAATGGTGCGGGTGTTCACAGGCAGATGATTTAGCTGGAGTGTGGGGATCAGGGATGGCACAGGCAACAGCCAAAGGGGGGTGATGCACGCATCAGAGCAGGGGGAGTGGGAGCACAGCTGTAAGGGACTGACATGGATATTGGCTGCACTGGGCAGGTGTGTGTATCATATGGGAGGAACAAGCTAGGGGGGGTGTTGGTATTAGCTGGAGGGGTACGGCACGGTGTGGATGTTACTGGAGGGGTATGGCATGGAGGGCACCTCGGGTGTTGGCTGGAGGGGTAGGGCGCAAACAGTGGCCAGTTGGGGCAGCCCATGCATTGGCTGGACGCACAGGTGGCCATGGCTGTACTGTGTACAGCACGGTACCATCTGGGTCCCTGGGGCCATACCTCCTTCCTTGGTGGCGCCCCAGCCTGTGATGAAACAGCGGGCCCCTTCCCTGAAGACGTGGGAGTTGTCCGGGAGACAGATGGGCTTGATGGTGCTGGTGAACCGCACAGCTGTGGCCAGCTCCAGCAGCGCCACGTCATAGTCCAGTGTGTAGACATTGTAGAAGGGGTGCTTGTAGATGCGGAAGATTTTCTCCACCCTCCCGTCCGTGCCACTCAGGAAGGGCGTCCCCAGAACGGCCACCCACATCTTGGAGTCACTGTAGCTGCAGGGTGGGAGAGAGCAGTAGGGCTGTTCAGGAGGAGGCCCAGCCCAGCCAGCAAGGGGGCCCGTTCCTGCAGGCGCTTGGGGCTGGCATACGCCATGGAAGCGCTTGCTGAGCCGTACGAGGAAGCATTTGCCCCAGCCCTGAGCTCAGTGAGCAGCCCTCCCCTTGCCCAGGGTTTCAATGGCAGTGCCCCTATGACTGGTTCTCCATGGTCCCTGCCCCGGGCAGTAGCTGTGTGGTGGGGCTCTGACACTGGGCAGGAGTGCTGGCTTGGCAGCCTAGAGCCTCCCCCGGGGCACCCTGTGCAAAGGGTCTGAGTGGAACCAGGCAGCGTCCTGGAGGGGTGATGGACGGGGAGGCTGAGGACAGGTGGAGGAAGAGCTGAGCAGACAGTCTGCCTCTGGTGGGCCAGAGGAGGGTCCGGCTGGGCCAGGCTGTGGTGACCCTGTCTCACTTACACGTCAAAGCAGTGAGCTGCTGAGAGCAGCCATTTGTCAGCAATGAGGACGGCCCCACACTTGTGCTCCTTCCGCCGCAGCCAGAGGCTGACCTGCCAGGGCCACTCACCCCGGGCCGCTCCGCTGCCACCCACGATCTTGCTGAAGGCCACGGCAGGGGTCATGCCGCAATCTGAGACAGAGGGAGAAGGCAGCTGCTGGTTAAGCAGACATGAGAGGCTGAGCTCCCTCCCTGCCCCACAAAGGGCAGGTTCCTGGGAGAGGCGTGGGCAGCCCACAGGGCAGTATGACAGCCGGGCCCATGGAGCTGCCCTAGGATGTTAGTGGGGAGGCCAGAGGGACTGGGGAAATGGCTGTGGGAAGGAAGAGCTGGGTTTGGCAGATACGGAGTAAACTGGTTTTGCTGGGACCCTGGTGCGAAGGACCCAACGGCTGTCACAGAGGGGTTGGGTTGGACGATCAGGGGGTGCTTCCTGCCCAGGCAGGCTGGGCCGTCAGGCTCTATGGAGCTTCTGGACCAGATCATGGTCAGATTTGGGTGGAGTGGCGGGGAGCGGCCTGGGGGTAAGTGGCAGGATGGGAGCGGGACAAGCGGCAGGCCGTGGGTGTCCACTTCCTGTCACAGATTTGTACATTTTGGGTGGGGCTGGGCCTGCAGCTCCCCTCCGGAGCAGGGACTGACTCAGAGGAATGGGATGGAAGCCTGGGTCCCCAAGACTCAGGCTGGGTGACGGGCAGGAGCAGCGTGGGGCCAGGTGGCAGAACTGGGAGGGGAGAGCTTGGTAGGTCTTGCGGGGGGAGGGGGAGAATGACAGTGGAGCATGCAGGGCTGGGCAGAGGAGAACCAGGCAGGGCTTGGCTTGGGGGCAAGACAGTAGAAAGGGCTGGGCAGGCGGGACGGCTTGGCAGGAAGGCAAGTGGGGACAGCCAGGCAGGGCCAGGCAGGAGGGGTGGGGGGCAAGGCAGGGAAAGAAGGCCTGGCAGGGCTGGGCAGTATGGAGGGCTGGGCAGTGGTAAGGGCCAATCAAGGCCGGGCACTGGGAAGGACCAGGCAGTAAGGCTGGGCCAGGCAGTGGGGAGGGCTTGTCAGGTGGGGCCGGGCAGTGGGAAAGGCTGGGCCAGAAGACCCGGCAGGGCCGGGCAGCACTCACTGCAGTTGCGCTCGTCGAAGCCGTTGCTGCAGTCAGTGACACCGTCGCACTCCGGGTTCGCTTTCCCAATGCAGATCTTGCTGGAGCACTTGAAGGTGAAGCTGGTACAGGGCACCACTGGAAGGTGACAACCCACAGCCCACTCAGCATGTGGCCTGCGGGGCTGGGCCTGTCTGATATGGGGCTGGATTGTTCCCTGCGACGGAATGTGCTTGCTGCATGGCAGAAGCGCTTGTCTCCCCCATACTCCACTGGTGCAATGGAGGTGCCCCCCCACTGGTGCCTGCCATGCAGTTTGGGTGCCTTCCCCCTCCTCTGGTGACGGATGTGTGGTGAGGGCTCTCCCTCCCCATTCACAGGCACCCCAAGTCTAGCCCGAGTCTGTTACCTGGGAGCTGGCTGGGCCTGGCAGCCCCTGTGGTCTTCGGAGCAGCAGTGGTGGTTTTCCTGGGGGTAGCAGCTGGCTTGGTGGTAATTTGGCTGGCTGGGCTGGTGGTTGCCTCATTGCTGCTGGGCTGGGCTGGGGAGCTGCTTGTGGTGGAGGTCCTGGCAGTTGCCGTGCTGGGCGAGGTGCCTGCTCCAGAGCTGAGGTTGGGCTTGGATGAGATGGCATCTAGGATCCAGTCCTTGAGTTTGGTTATTCTGGAGTACACCCCTGGCCTCTTAGCCTGAGCACAGCCAATCCCCCAGCTTACAACACCGGCCAGGTAGAACAGGCCTGGGGTCTCCTCGCAGGCCAGCGGTCCACCCGAGTCCCCCTGGGGAGAAGCCAGGCAGTGACAGCTCAGTATACTCTTTCCAGAGCCCCTGAGGGAACTTCTCAAACAGAGGAACCGCCAGGTGCTACAGAGAAATGGACAAGAAACTGTGCATTGCACACTCGTGGAATATCCTGCTTGTAGGGGGAATTTCACCCAGCCTCTCAAGGTCAGCTCATGCCCTGAAGCACCCATACCCTCTCACCCCATCTAGTGTGACTGTGCACACTCTCTTTAGCTAATTCAATGGTCTGTTGTGTTTAGAATCTGAACCTCTGGACCTTACTGATATCATGTGGCATTGAGTTCCACAGGGTAACTATGTAAAACAGTATTTCATGTTTTGAGTTTTCAGTGCACTGCCCTTCCCTTGTACAGAACAGCTCCTTGTTCTCCTGTCAGGAGGGTTTGGGGTCAACAAGTGCAGCTCACTGACGTGCCTTACGTGCATTTCTACAGGCCTCCAGGAAGCAGTCACAGTCTCTCTAGACAACCCTATGGCCAGCCATTAGGGGCAGGGGCAGCATTTTGTACCTGGGGTCTTGAATATTCCTGCGGTGTAGCAGAATTGTGGTTTAGAAGGTCACTCACTAAACTGCATGGGGCTTCATTTATCTTTCCTAAGATAGTGAAGAGCCAAGCTGCCCGCCAATCTTGACAGATGGACCGTCCTTCTCATTGGTCCATGTCAGAGGTGGGCAAACTTTTTGGCCCAAGGGCCACATCTGGGTATGGAAATTATATGGTGGGCCATGAATGCTCACAAAATTGGGGGCTGGAGTGCAGGAGGGGGGAGGGCTTTGGTTGGGGGTGTGGGTTCTAGGGTGGGGCTGGGGATGAGGGGTTGGGGGTGCAGGAGGGTGCTCCAGGCTGGGACTGAGGGGTTTGGAGGGAAGGAGGGGGATCAGGGCTGGGGCAGGGGGGTGGGGTGCAGGAGGAGGTCAGGGGTGCAGGCTCCGGGCGGCGCTTACCTCAAGCAACTCCCAGAAGCAGCAGCATGTCCCCCCTCCAGCTCCTAAGCAGAGGCGCAGACAGGAGACTCTGCGTGCTGCCCCATCCATAGGTGCTGCCCCTGCAGCTCCCATTGGTCGTGGTTGCCAGCCAATGGGAGCTGCGGGGGCAGTGTGCTGAGCCCCCTGGCTGCCCCTACGCATAGGAGGCGGAGAGGGGACATGCTGCTGCTTCTGGGAGCCGCACAGAGCCCCGGCATGCAGGGAGCGGGGCAAGCCCCCAACCCTGCTCCCTGGCTGGAGCGGGACAAGCCCCAGACCCCGCTCCCCAGCAGGAGCTCGAGGGCCAGATTAAAATGTCTGAAGGGCCGGATGCAGCCCCCGGGCCGTAGTTTGCCCACCCTTGGTCCATATAGATCTTGCTTATGGCAGCACATGGACAAAACCTCTGGAAGAACCACAGTTGCTGCACAGTCTGTCCCCACCTTCCCCCAAGGCAGATGCTGAGCCCACGAGCTCCCAGCCACTCTCTGGGTCTTTCCAGGGTGGCCTGGAGAGAGTAAAGAACTCCAAGGTTCTTACCTGGCACGAGTCAACCCTCCCCTCCAGGAAGCCTGCACAAATCATCCTGTCAGTGAGGGAGAAGTTGTAGAGAACATTGCAGGTCTTCTGGTCAATGATGCCGACAGAAGCTTTCTGCAGGCTCTCAGGCTTTGTGACTGCATGAAAACAAAGGGATTAGAAAGCATGGGCATGCGAGGAGAAGGGGAGCTGATGCCCACTTGCTCAGGGCAGTCAAAGTCCAGATGGCAGCCTGCAGCTCTGACACAAGTGGCAGCCCAGATTCCAGGAGGCCACACTCCACACTGAGTACAGCAGAAGCCACTCCGATCCTGCTGGGACTCAGCCTTGGTGGACTGTATTTCCTTCCACTCTGTGTAAGCTACAGCTGTGCAGCCCTTGGGTTTCTGCTCCGCTGCCAGGCTGGCTCTTGGGGGGCTGGAGCCAGGCAGTGCTGCTCTCCGAGCTCGGCGACTGTGTACGCAGGACCCGAACGAGCTCTCCCTGACAGCTAGTGATGCGCTGGGGGACAAGCCGTCAGGAACGGGCCTGGTTTGCATAGACGCCTGCTCTGCCTAGGTGTGCAGCAGGCAGCTACTTTGCCACAGGGATCAGTTTGGGCTGGTTTGGGGTCACAAACCCTCCTGTATTGAATGCTGTTCTCCTGAGGGACCAGTAAAGGGCAGCAGAACTGTGCTCAATCAGGTCATGCTGTCACCTCAACTGAGCTCACTTGCTAAGCAGGGGAGGGCTGCCAAAACCCAGTGAAGGGGGGGGTGGGGCCAGATGTTCTTACCTCCATGGGCCTCTCCCTTCTCTTGGGTTTAAGGATGAAGCCGGTTGGATTCCATGGAGAGTCCTGAGTGCTGGAGCTGAGCTCCCTGAGGGGGCCGCTAACCCTTGGAGCGGGAGTGGGGCCAGCGCTGCAGCGAAGGCCCAGGAAGAGGCTGCAGCAGCGTGGCTCCCTGCTACCCAGCAAGGTCACGGAGAGCTGGACTCAGGAGGTGGCATCACACAGGTGGCCGCGGCGGCGGCAGCAGGTGGCCAGCAGCAGCAGGGGAGGCATTGCTTGACACCCCCTTTCCAGGGGCGGGGCTGGACCCATGGGAATGCACCTTTGAGCTCTGGGTCTTTGCTGACTAAAGGCAGCCAGCTGCAAGGGGGTGCAGTGCAGGGACAGGGGAGTGGTGTGTTCAAGGGACATTGGTTTGGACTTTCATACAGCAAGGCAAAGGACACTGTGGGTAGATGTTTGCTTATGGTCAGGTGCTTTTGAACATGGTGTTTTCCCAACTGAATGCTGGGTTCCCTTGCGGGGTGATGGATTCTGCCTGAAGGGGAGGGGCATGAGGCCCTGTCCCCTCCATGGCCACGCCTCTGCCCCCCTCACCCCCAAAGCCCTACCTCCTGGCCAAGCCAGAGCCAGGCCAGGGAGCCTGGGTCCCTCCATCTGCCCAGGATGGGGGGGCCTGAGAGGAACGCTTCCCCACAGCTGCCTGTGTGACTCTTACCCTGACCTGGCTCTGGCCTGGCTGGGGGATGGTGCCTCCAGGGGAAGAGGAGGGGCGGGCAGTCAGGCCAGGAGAAAAGAGGACAGGCCAACCCCTTTGGCCCCCTGTTCTGGCACCCCAGCGCCCCTGGTTCCCTTATCCCTTTTAGTATAAGCTTTATGCACAGACTCAGTGCTTGTGAGGGGGGAAGTCTTGCCTCTCAGAGGCACCCAGGGGTGGTGTTTGGTTTTCCCAGGTTGCTGGGTGGGGGTCGGAGCTGGGTCTGTTTTGTCTTGTTAAGAGGATCCCCTAGATATTGAACCTGCTGGCCCGTGTTGCTGCTGCCACCACTGCCTGGCAGAAGGGTTCCAAACGTTTAACTTTTTCTAGTGCCCAGGATCTCAGAAACTTCCTGGTGGTCTCTGTCCCCTGCCTAGCAGGGCAAGAGGCTCCCTTTGCTAGTGCATGTGCCTTAACCCAGTCCCTGTCCCCTCCCTAGTGTCTGTCCCCCTGCCCAGTACCATCAGGTCCAGTCTTAGCTGTGAGCTTGAGCTGTCTGGGGCAGGGACCTCATCAATGGCACTGGGTAGCCCCTGACGTTCTCTTGGGCAGTTACAACGTGTAGACAGGCAATGCTCCACCACACTCTGCCCTGGGCTCTGGCCAGCTGCCAGCTCCCTTGTCTTTCTTCCTGAGGGCAGAGGGTGCTTCCTTGACCCTGATTCTCTCCCTGGGGTCCCGGAGCTCTTGTTGATTTCTGGCTCTCTCTGCTGGACACCCCACTTCTCCAGCCTCCTTCCTATTCCCCTGGCCTGTTCAGCTTGGGTGAATGCAGCCATTTGCTGCTCGGTCTCTCACTAGCTCACAGTAAATCAATGGATAAATCACATTCATAGAATATCAGGGTCGGAAGGGATCTCAGGAGGTATCTAGTCCAACCCCCTGCTCAAAGCAGGACCAATCCCCAGATAGATTTTTGCCTCAGATCCCTAAATGGCCGCTCAAGGATTGAACTCACAACCCTGGGTTTAGCAGGCCAACGCTCAAATCACTAAGCTATTCCTCCCCCCCATTACTCACTGTTGCCTTCTCTGACGTTTCCCCATCCAGAAATCATGCACTTTTTGCCAACGGGAAACTTCTGCACAGCTAACGGGAGGCACACGGGTTGGATGAACTTGCTGAAATGAAGGGGGCTGGCCAGTTCTAGCACAGCCACGTCAAAGTCCAGGATGATGGGGTTGTAGGAGGGATGCTGCACCACTTTCTTTATACTGACTTTCACCGCGTTGCCGTCTGCGCCAGTTAAGGATGTGGTCCCTAGGTAGGCTTTCAGATATTCCAGCTTTGTCCTGCAAGTGCACAGTGCCCCCCCGCCACATGGACACACACTGTGAATTCAGAACAGCTAAAACTTAAGCATCTTATGAGGGTCAATAAGTTTCAGGGCCTGCAATGTGCTGTTCTGAGTGGACAGAACCTTGCTGGTTAATGTCCTCTTGTGAAAGGAGGCTCTTGCTTTTGGGTGACCTCTCCTTGGCTAGAGAGCAGCACAATATCACCATTCAAAACAGCAATTCCATTCCAAGGCTAATGCTCATCCACCAAGGGCAGCCACATGGGATTCCTGCGGCTTCACTCCCCTGACAGCCGGGGCCTGTGGAGCGCTCTCAGGCTCAGTCGTCACCTTTCAGAACTGACACTCTACCAAGGACTTGCTCTAGTGGAGGAGAAACCTGGAGCTAACTCGTTACAAGCCCTACAAGTCCTTTTCTAAAGCAGCTAGTGGGGCTGCTCTCGCCACATGCTGAGATGCAGGTACAGAGGAAGGGCTGGCCTGGGTCGGGCCCAAAGGCTGTCCAGCCCAGTGTCCTGTCTCTGACTGGCCAGCGCCAGGTGTTTCAGAGGAAGGTGCAAGAAACCCACGCTGCCCCCATGAGGGTCCCAGTCTAAACCCTGACAGAGACTGGTTTAAACCCTGAAACACAAGGTTTCATTTCCCTCCAATATTCTTGCTGTTTGCATTAACTATTGTAACTCTGACTATTCTTGTTGTCCATGATATAAAAGTCCAGTCCCTCTTTAAATCTTACTCAGTTCTAGACCTCAATGACATCCAGTGACACTAAGTTCCACAGTCTAATTCTGTGTATGTAGGGGTAAAAGCATTTCCCTTCATCGGGTTTGTACTTTTCAGTTGAAAGGAGACTACTCTTGGCCTTGTGCTGTGAGACAGGGAGAGCAGATGCTCCTGACATATTTCTACACGATTCATTATTTTTATAGACTCTTATCGTGTCCCTTCTTCTAGTCTCCTCTCTAAGGCAAACAGTCTCAGTCTCTTCAACCTCTGATCCTAGGAGAGTTTTTCCAGTTTTGTTGCCATTGGCTGAATCCTTTCTAATTCTGTACTATCCTTTTTGAGATGGGGTGACAGTGCAGTACAGTTTCCAGATGGGGTCGCTCATTGATTTTTATAGTAGCATTGTAATCGTTTTTGTATTCTCTTTCATCTCATTCCTTATGCATCCTAACATTGTGTTGCCCTTTCCTCTAGCTTGGTTCGAGCACTCTGAAGTTCCTCACGTCCTCTCTGGTCCTGACTCATGGCAATAACTGCAAATTTTAATTCCTCACTACTCAACCCCCTTCCTGCATCATTAGTAAATGTATTGAAACACCCTGGGACCTAGTACGGTACCTTGAAGCACCTGCTGTTCACCGTCTGCCATGGTGAACATTGGTGATGGATTCCTATTCCTTGTTTCTGATCCATGACAATACTTTGCCTCTCACCTCATGACCACTCGGTAACAAAAGCTCTCACCAGCCCCAGATGATGCAGTGTGGCTGGGGCTGCAGAAACTGGAACAACACAACATACAGAGCTTTCAAGAGGAGATGGGCTCTTACTGATTGAAGCAGTGAGCTGCCGACAGCAACCAGCGCTCCCCAATGACAGTGGCCCCACAAAAGTGCCTCGACCCCTCCTTCAGGCTGACCTGCCAGGGGATTTCTCCTTTGGAAGCCTCGATACCTCCTACGATCTTGCTGGGTTTTGAAAGCCCAGGTCGCCCTCCGCACTCTAAACAGAAGCCAAAGCACAGCCCATCAGTATTTTCGCTGCCTCTGGAGATGGGTAAGGAGGGAGCCCTGATCCCTGCTGGCTGGTAACAGCTCAGGGCCAAGTCAGGGACATTTATCTAAGTCCTTCCTGCCAAGCTTGCGATTTCCACCAACAGGTGCCCCACTCCCCCAGGAGGTGCGCAGGTATAGCCACCCATGGTCATCTCCAGGGCTTCCGCCAGCTTTCACCAGGACCCTCATGCCCCTTCGTTCTCAGTGGCAGCGTGCTGGGATGGGGCTTAGAGTCACTGGGGCCTGAACTCCAGTGACCCCTCATACCCATGAGCCTCCACCAAATGCCTGAAACTGAAGGAACACCCAAAATCTACCTCCTCCCTCAGAGCCCGTTTGATGGGTGGCCAAGAACCAGGTGGCATGAGCTGTCAAACACAGGCTGGCTTCCGGAGCTTGCCCTGCTCCCTGGCTGGTGTGGGGCTGCAGGACTCTCTTTGGGTGCAGAAGTAGGCTTTGAACTGCCAGGAGATCTTTGAGTGGCAAAGGACAGTGAGGGCCTTGGGAGCAAGCACAGCCACGTGCAATTCTGCTACCTCAGCCACTGTGCTCAGGGCATGGAGAGAATTCCTGGTGTTTCCCCAGGTAAGGGCTGGCAGTAACACTGCCAAGATCCCAACACACCTGCAGCTTCAAGCTGTGAAGCGCCTGATCTTCAGAGTGCAAAGTGTGCACAAAACTGTATGTGCAACTGAGATGCTGGGGAAGGCCACTGTTGGGCTCAGGAGATCAGGGCACTTCCCAGCAGAGGCTGCGCTTTGTGTTTGAGGCTCATGTGGGCCACGCTGGACACAATAGAAAAGGCTGTTTCAATTCAGTGGAAAGGCAGAGCCCTGAACTTCAGGCCTGGGAAGATCATTGTAACTAGACAGCCCGACCCTCCCAGCACCTTGCGGACGGGAAGCAGTAGCTGGCTTGCTGGCAGCAGGCACTGATAAGGTGGTGGACACAGGTCTGTGTTTGCTCGTGGTGCTGTTGCTGATCCCTTCCATGGTGGCAGCATCGTCGTTTGTGCTAGAAAGTGTCGTGGGGACAGTGAGGGCTGTGGGTATGGGGAAGGTGGAGATAGCATCAAGGATCCAGTCTCGGAGTTGGGTCACTCGGGCGTAGACTCCAGGCCGCTTGGCTTCAGCACAGCCAATTCCCCAGCTTACTATACCGGCCAGGAAAAACTTGCCAGATGGCTCTTCACAAACCAAGGGGCCACCAGAGTCACCCTGCAAGAGACAAAGAGCATGCATCACTGGAGTCAGCGGCCAACTCCAAACTGGGCACCATGCACTCCGCCTCCCTACACGTCACTCTGTGTTCTAAGCTGGAGTGCAGCATTGCTGTGTGCTGCTAAAGAGTTTCTGTGTACCACCCCACAGCTGGCTGTATTTCAGGGCTGGGTGAAGGATCCGAAATCTGTAATGTTTTTTGGGATCTGCCTGGATGAAACACATTAAGTGAATGTAACTAGTGGAGACCAGGGCCAGCTCTAGGCACCAGCAAACCAAGCATGTGCTTGGGGCGGCACATTTTCAGAGGCGGCATTCCGGCCATCTTTTTTTTTTTTTCTTCTTCTTCAGACGGCAAAAGCCTAGAGCCGGCCCTGGCAGCAGCAGTGCGTCGTGAGTGGGGGGGTGCCCTGGGGCCGGTGTGGTTTGCGCCGTGGGGGAGCAGCACCCGCACCTTGTTGCTGGGCCGGGCAGGCTCTGAGCGGCCGACACTCGGGCTGGGGGCTGTCCCGTGGGGCACAGGGAGTCACCTGCAGATGCCGCAGGGTGGCCGCCCCCGAGCGCTGGGGCTGGGCGAAGCGGCCCGAGCCTCCCAGGGACTGCAGCAGGGCGGCCAGAAGCAGCAGCAGGGCCATAGAGGGCAGGGTGCTGCCGTGTGGGCCCACATCCCGCTCTCTGGGTCTTCACTCCCTCTGGGGCTACCCTTCCCCGGCTCCTCAGCCCCCTGCCGGGGCGGTCCCCCAGCTCTGCCCTCCCGGGTCCCGGCTGGTCCTGGAGGCGGGAGCCCTGGCTGGAGGGACTCTGGGCTGAGGCGCGGCCCAGGAGCCTTACTGCTTACCCTGATCCTGCCAGTGCTGGACCGGCTGGAGGCGAGGGGGGAGTGGATAGAGTCAGCACTGGTGGAGGGGAGCCTAGGGCTGGGGCGGCAGGGGGTGCGGGTGGGGGGGGAGAGAGCCCAGGCTGGGGTGGCAGGGGGTGCGGCTGGGGGAGGGCACTGGTGGTGTTGGGGGTGGGGTGAGAACCCAGGACTGGGGTGGGGGGCAGCCAAAATTTTTTTTGCTTGGGGTGGCAAAAAACCTAGAGCCGGCCCTGGTGGAGACACTTAGCTGTGGAGTGGCCTCTCAGGTGGCCAGCCTTAAATCTGAGCCCTTGCTGCACATCAAGGGGGAAATTATCTTTCCAGTGACCTAGGCCAATAGCTTCCAGCTCTTAACAGTCTCCTTATTAATGAGACTGACCATCAAGTCTTAGGTCAACCTTCATTTTCCTCACTGGGCCCAGTGCTCCTCCTGGGCTACGGCTGTTACTCATCTGGGCTGTATACAGAGCACATGTCTGAGGCTTTCCTCTTCGCCACGTGCTGAAGTGAAAGAGACGATGTTTCATCGGTTTGCACTAAGGTTTCAGATTTGATCTTTGGCCCTGTTGTGTGATTGCTGGGCAGATGCATCTGGAGCTCTCAAGCTACTAAGTAACAAAGATTACGTTCCAACCTCAAGTCTTTTGCAGCCCATCTAGGCTGTGACACTGCACCCATCCTCATGGTATCTGAGAGCCTCTCAAAGTTATCCAGTGCTGCAAAGATCTATCTTCCTCTAGGCTGTTCCAAGGAGGGCAGGGCTGGCTGTGGGCTTGCGGGTGGACTGTGACTGTGGGCGGGCCAGGCTGCAGGAGTGGGCTGGGCAGTTTGCCGTGCCCAGGCTGAGGGGTTTGCTGCAGAATTAAAGGGCATTTTCCCTTAATGGATTTTCATGTTTTCATAGAATCATAGAATATCAGGCTTGGAAGGACCTCAGGAGGTCATCTAATCCAACCTCCTGCTCAAAACAGGACCAATCCCCAACTAAATCAATAGTTCCCTCAGCCTCTCTTCGTAAGTCATGTGCCCCAGCCCCATAATCATTTTCATTGCCCTCCGCTGGACTCTCTCCAATTTGTCCACATCTTTTCTGTAGTGGGGGGACCAAAACTGGACACAATACTCCAGGTGTGGCCTCACCAGTGCCGAATAGAGGGGAATAATCACTTTCCTTGATCTGCTGGCAGTGATCCCACTAATACAGCCCAGTATGCCATTGGCCTTCTTGGCAACAAGGGGACACTGCTGACTCATGTCCAGCTTCTCATCCACTGTAATCCCCAGGTCCTTTTCTACAGAACTGTAGCAGTGCATGGGATTCTTCCTTCCTAAGTGTGGGACGCTGCACTTGTCCTTGTTGAACCTCATCAGATTTCTTTTGGCCCAGTCCTCCAATTTGTCTAGTCACTCTGGACCCTATCCCTACCCTCCAGCGTATCTACTTCTCCCCCCAGCTTAGTATCATCTGCAAACTTGCTGAGGGTGCAATTAATCCCATCATCCAGATCATTAATAAAGATGTTGAATAGAACCGGTCCCAGGACCAACCCCTGGGCACTCCGCTTGATACTGACTGCCAACTAGACATCGAGCCGTTGATCACTACCCGTTGAGCCTGACAATCTAGTGAGCTTTCTATCCACCTTATAGTACATTCATCCAATCCATACTTTTTTAACTTGTTGGCAAGAATACTGTGGGAGACTGTATCAAAAGCTTTGCTAAAGTAAAGATATATCACGTCCACTGCTTTCCCCATATTCACAGAGCCAGTTATCTCATCATAGAAGGCAATCAGGTTGGTCAGACATGACTTGCCTTTGGTGAATCCATGTTGACTGTTCCTGATCACCTTCCTCTTCTCCAAGTGCTTCAAAATTGATTCCTTGAGGATTTTGCCAGGGACTGAAGTGAGTCTGTAGTTCCCTGGATTCTCTTTTTTCCCTATCTTATTGCCCTTATATAAATCCATGGTGCGCCCATTTCTTGAATACTGTGTACAGATGTGGTCTCCTCATCTCACAAAAGATATACTGGCATTAGAAAAGGTTCAGAGAAGGGCAACTAAAATGATTAGGGGTTTGGAACGGGTCCCATATGAGGAGAGATTAAAGAGGGTAGGACTTTTCAGCTTGGAAAAGAGGAGACTAAGGGGGGATATGATAGAGGTCTATAAAATCATGAGTGGTGTGGAGAAAGTGAATAAGGAAAAGTTATTTACTTGTTCCCATAATACGGGTCACCAAATGAAATTAATGGGCAGCAGATTTAAAACAAATAAAAGGAAGTTCTTCTTCACACAGCACACAGTCAATTTGTGGAACTCCTTGCCTGAGGAGGTTGTGAAGGCTAGGACTATAACAGGGTTTAAAAGAGAACTGGATATATTCATGGAGGTTAAGTCCATTAATGGCTATTAGCCAGGATGGATAAGGAATGATGTCTCTAGCCTCTGTTTGCCAGAGGGTGGAGATGGATGGCAGGAGAGAGATCACTTGATCATTACCTGTTAGGTTCACTCCCTCTGGGGCACCTGGCATTGGCCACTGTCGGCAGACAGGATACTGGGCTGGCTGGACCTTTGGTCTGACCCAGTATGGCTGTTCTTATGTTCTTAGTGGCATTGCAACCTTTTGAGGCTTCGCCCAGGAATGTGGACCCTAGGCACATGCCTACTTTGCCTGTGTGTTCATCCAGCCCTTGCAAAAGAGGGCACCGGTGGCTGCTCAGAGCTCATCCCATCAGGGCGTACAGATGCAGCTGGCTAGTGTAACAAGTGCCAGAGCCTTTAGCTGGGCAGGGGTCTGTAATGGGCCGCTTGCAGGGGCTGAGTGTGTGACTGGAAGGGAATGAGCCCCTGCCCTGGGAGTTGACGCCCAGAACATCACTGCCCGGTGCTGAGAGAGGCCCCTCCTCACCTGGCAGGAGTCGATCTTCCCCTCCAGGTAGCCGGCGCACATCATCCTGTCAGTGAGGGTGTGGCTGTACAGGCTGGTGCACAGGGCCTGGTCCAGCAGTTCCACTGTCGCCTTCTGCAAGGTCTCTGGTTTCACCACTCGTGGGAAGAGACAAGGCAATAAACTCGATCTGCCTTTTGGGCCAATAGCCCCGAGCCCATGGGCCCCTCTTCCCTGCAGAATCAGCCCCACACCAGCCGCACACCGAGCGACTGGATTGGGAGCTGGCAGCACAGCGGCCAAACACTACAACCCCGTGGTTGGGCAGACTGCGGAACCCGCTGGTGCTTCTGCACAATAAAATGTCTCCCGGCCCTTCTTGGGTGTGGCCCCTCCTGCCCCCCACCTTTCACAGAGTCTCCCCCAGCTCTTCTCAGGGTGTGCCCCTCCCGCCCCTGCCCTTCACAGGGTCTCCTCAGCTCTTCTCAGGGTGTGCTTCCCTCTCCCCCTGCCCTGCACAGTGTGTGTATCTAGGGTTGTCAGGTGTCCAGTTTTCGACCGGAATGCCCAGTCAAAAAGGGACCCTGGTGGCTCCGGTCGGCACCGCTGACCAGGCCGTTAAAAATTCGGTCGGCAGCACAGCAGGGGTCTGGGGCTAAGGCAGGCTCCCTGCCTGCCCTAGCTCCGCGCAGCTGCCAAGAAGCGGCCGCCAGGTCCCTGCGGCCCCATGGCGCATGGGTGGCCAGGATGGCTCCGTGCACTGCCCCGCCCCTAGTGCCAGCTCCACAACTCCCACTGGACCAAACTGTGACCAATGGGAGCTGTGGGGGGCGGTGCCTGCGGGCAGCATGTGGAGTCTCCCTGG
Organism: Trachemys scripta elegans; assembly: GCF_013100865.1. Classification (NCBI taxonomy): domain Eukaryota; kingdom Metazoa; phylum Chordata; order Testudines; family Emydidae; genus Trachemys; species Trachemys scripta. The sequence continues at coordinate 15,680,851 of NC_048319.1, read as the reverse complement.
CCGTCCATGTGCTTTGGGGCTGCAGGGACCTTAGGGCCTGTTATAAACATACAGCTACGGGTAGCACAAAATCCCTCTTTACCCTGTAAAGGGTTAATTCCTCTTTTACCTGTAAAGGGTTAAGAAACTCAGAAAACCTGGGTGGCACCTGACCAAAAGGACCAATAACGGGAGAAGATACTTTCAATTCTTTGGGGAAGGTTTTTTGTCGGTGTCTCCCAGAGTCAACAAGGAACCAGGGGCAGGGAAAATACATCTCCCTAAGCCATATCTAAGCTAAGCATCTAATATTGCAGAAATAGTAAGTAATAGCAAAGAAAGGCATTAAGTTACCTTTTGTTTTAGCTTGTGAATTTTCCCTGTGCTAAGAGGGAGGTTTATCCCTGTTTTTGTAACTTTAAAATTTTGCCTAGAGGGGAAATCCTCTGTGTTTTTGAATCTTTTGTTATTCTGTAAAGTACTTACCATCCTTTTCTTTTTACCTTTTCTTTAATTCTTCTTTTAAGAACCCGATTGATTTTTCATTGTTCTTAAGATCCAAGGGTTTGAGTCTGTACCAAGTGGTGAAGATATTATTCTCAAGCCTTCCCCAGGGAAGGGGGTGCAGGGCTTGGGGGGACAGGACTCCAAGTGGTCCTTTCCCTGATTCTCTGTCTAAATCACTTGGTGGTGGCAGCGATACTGTTCAAGGCAAGGGAAAATTTGTGCCTTGGGAAAGTTTTTAACCTAAGCTGGTAAAAATAAGCTTAGGGGGTCTTTCATGCAGGTCCCCACATTTGTACCCCAGAGTTCAGAGTGGGGAAGGAATCCTAACAGGGCCGCTTCCTGAGAGCTGCTGTAAGTGCCGCCGGGACCCCACACCCTGAATCCCCTCCCACACCCCAACCCCCTACCCCAGCCCAGAGTCCCCTCCCGCACCCAAACTCCCTCCCAGAGCTCGCACCCCCCAACACCCCAACCTCCTGCCCCAGGCCTGAGACCCCTCATCCCTGGCCCCACCCCAGAGCCCACACCCCGAGCCGGAGCCCTCACCCCCCCACCATTCCAACCTTCTGCCCAAGCCTGCTGAAAGTGAGTGAGGGTGGGGGAGAGTGAGGGACGGAGGGAGGCAGGATGGAGAGAGCAAGGGCAGGGCCTCAGAGAAGGGGCAGGGAAAGGGTGTTCCATTTAGTGCAATTAGGAAGTTGGCACCCTATGTGCACCCTCTCCCGTGGCCATTCACTGGCCCTCCCCCCTCAGGATTCCCACACACCCACAGCCCTTCTCAGGGTCCTGCCAGTCCTTCTTGGGCTGTGCCCCCTTCCTCCCCACCCCCGGCCCTGCTCAGGGTGGGCCCCTGGCTTTTCTTGGATTCCCCCTACCTCTGGCCCTTCTCAGGAGTCCCCACCCTCTCCTCTTCCCTGCTGTTCTTGGGTGCCCCACCCCAAGGCTTACAGAAGTCTTCCTTGAGATAGCCCCAGCCAGAGATGAGGCACTTCCTGCCAGCCGGGAAGCGGTGCCCAGGGCCTGGCAAGCACGCAGGCTGGATATACTTGTTAAAGGGCACGGGGCTGTCGAGCTCCAGCACAGCCACGTCGAAGTCCGCGGTGTCGGTGTTGTAGGAGGGGTGTGGGATGATGCGGCCCACGCCAGCTCTCACGGTGCTGCTGTCTGAGCCGCTGAGGGAGATGGTTCCCATGTAGGCGGCCCAGACTGCTGGGTCCTGAAACCTGAAATGCACAGACATGTGTGATCCCTTCCAGGCTGCCCCTGCACAGTCGCTGTGTGTGTCAAAGGTGAGGCATGGCAGTAGCAGAGGCTGCTGGGCCTTGACCTGAGCGGAGCCACAGCCATTGTGACAAATGCCCCACCATGTCCCAGTGCCCTGCCCTCATGGCACAGGGCGTCCCCGTGGTGCTGAGGTGCCAGGCTGCATGGGCTCAGAATGGCTGGAGTTGGGCCGTAGCCCTAGGCCCAGGGCTGGATTTACACCTTACGCACCCCTAGGCTCAGCACACAGTTTTAGAGAGGTAAAGTGCCCCTAGAACACTGGCACCCAGGGCCGGCTTTGGCAAGAGCGGGGCCCGATTCCTGGGGGCGGGAATCAAGCCGCGCTCCAGCCGGGGTTGCTGGGCTTGGGTCTGACCCGGAGCCGTGCCGCGGGGCGGGGGTGGGGTCGACCCGAGCCGCGCCGCGGGGGCCGCGCCGGGCGGGGGGGATGACGACGACCCGAGCCGCGGCGCCGGGGCGGGGACCGGGCCGGGCCAGAGCCGACCCGAGCCGCGGGGACCGGGCCGGAGCCGACCCAGGCCGCGCCGTGGGGGCTGAGCCGAGCCGGAGCCGCGCCGCGCCGCGGGGGCCGGGCTGGAGCCAAGCTGGGCCAGAGCTGCTGGGGTCTGTGGGAACGGGCCGCGCCTCCCCGAGCCCTTCTCGCGCCCCCACCACTCCAGCTTACCTTGTGCTGCCGGCCCGCCCCTGCTTCTTTTCAGAGATTCGCGGGAAGCAGGGGAGGGGGCGGAGCGTTCAGGGCAGGGGAGGAGGGGGAAGTGAGCTGGGGGCGGGGTGGAGAGCTGCGGCGCCGGAACCTCTTGGCGCGGGGCTCAATTCAGCCAAATCGGCTGAATCGGCCTAAAGCCGGCCCTGCTGGCACCCATTGGCACGTGCCTACTGTGCCGAATAGGAAATCCAGCCCTGCCTAGCCAGTACAGCAGGAAGCAGGATCCCAGCTGAGATGTGGCAAGAGGCTGAATATGGAGCTAGAGCCGTGCTTCTCAACCCACGGACTGCTTGCGGCCCAATCCCATGAGCCAGCCTCAGGGCCATACAGGTAGGATATATAGTGTGTGGATGCAGCCCCCAGAAGAGAGAGAGAACCGCATATGCGACCCACAATGGTAAACAGGTTGAGAAGCACTGGGATAGAGGGCTTCTCAACCTGTTCCCTTCCCTGATCTCGGCTCTGCCCATGGGAAGGGGGTCAAGGAAGGTGCCATGGCCGGGGCCATACTCATTGAAGCAGTGAGCTGCAGACACCAGCCACTTCTCAGTGAGGATAGTTGCACCACAGAAGTGTTCGTTGTTCTCCCTCAGGCTGACTTGCCACGGGAACTCCCCTCTGGAGGCCTCGGTGCCACCCACGATTCTGTGGGCTGTCTGCATGGTGGGGCGGCTCCCACAGTCTGAAAGGCAGAAGAGACCTTGTGTGAGCTCTGCAAACTCCCTCACTCCAGCCATGGGTGCAGACAGAGGCAAGTGGGTGCTGCAAACCTGCCCCAGCAGCCTTCGCTGGGGGTGGGGATGGATTCATTTCAGCGGAGCATACACCCATAGCCCTGCCCGCTGAATGCCCCAGAGAGTGAGGCCATTGCCTGGAATGCCACAGATGGAGCATATTTTAAATTACCGTATATACTCGATCATAAGCCGGTTCGTTTATAAGCCGACCCCACCCCCAAGATGGATAAGTAAAAATGGAAAATTTTTATAACCTGTTCATAAGCTGACCCTATAATTCAGGGGTCAGCAAACTTTGGCTCCCGGGCCATCAGGATAAGCTGCTGGTGGGCCGAGATGGTTTGTTTACCTCGAGCGTCCGCAGGCACGGCGGTAAACCTAAGTAAACAAGTGTCCCAGCGTGCCAGCTCCTTATCCTGACGGGCTGAGACAGCAACTGGTGGGGGGTGAGAAGCTTGGCGTCAGCGCAGTAACCCCTGTGACCACCCCCACATGACCCCACCTCTAGCCTGGGATCCCCCCACTCTCCTCATCCCATCCCTTCCCACCTTATCTGGGGAGGGCCAGGGGAGGATGTCTCTGACCTGGCTGGAGCTGCTCCGGCAGGCCGCACGGCTGCAGCCTGCTCCGGTGGGCCAGACCGGCACGCCCGCAATATGTTCCAACGGGCCGGGCGGCACGGCCGCTGCCTGCTCTGGGGGCGGGGCCGAGCGGCACGGCTGCTGCCTGCTCTGGGGGGCGGGGCCGAGCGACACGGCTGCTGCCTGCCAGCCCCGGAGCTGCAGCTGCTTCGGAGGCTGGGGGGAGAGCAGCATGGCCAGAAGCGGAGAGACTCTGGCCCTGCCTCTTCCCTTCTGTCTCTGCTGGCTCTGCTGCCTCTCCTTGCTCCCTCTGTTGGGGGGAGGGGCTGCGTCCCACCTCTCCCTCTCTATACCCGTTCATAAGCCGACCCCCTTCTCTGGTGCTTCCCTTTTTTACTAAAAAAATTTGGCTTATGAACGAGTATATACGGTACTTTTGGAGTAGATCTAGGAGGCCACGGGACTGGTGAGGACCCACGTAGTGGGGACATGCAAACACCCACAGAATGACCCACAGGGGACCCACGCAGCAGGGATGGTTGCCAGGTGCCTGGTTTTCGAAAAGCCCAGTCGAAAAGGGGACTTGGCAGTGTCCGATCAGGCTGCAGCTCCGGAGCAGAGGGAATCCAGCTGGGGGCGGGGGAGGGAAGTGGAGAGGATTCAGCTACAAGGAATGGGGTGTGAGGAGAGCAGCAAGTGACGGGGGAGAGGGGAGAGAAGCGAACAGGGGGCTAGGCCTTAGGGGAAGAAGCAGAGCAAGGGTGGAGCCTTGAGGGAAGAGGTGGAGCAGGGGATTCTGGTTGTCAGCCGTTACAAAGTTGGCAACCTGGCAGGAACGGGCAAGGATCCATGCAGTGGGACATATGATTCGCGAACAGTTTCCTCACCAGAAACCAGTGTTCCTTACAGTCATCCAATCAGGGACTGGAATCATATCACATGATCTGCGTCCAGTAAAAAACAACCAATAAAGTTTGAATATCCCTCAGTGACCAGCTGGCATATGAGCCTAGCCCAAGGTGCCATGGCAGGGAAGAACTTGGAATGAGTTTCAACTTCATCGCCTGTGAGTTCACAAGAACAGTCATACTGGGTCAGACCAATGGAGCCCAGTAGCCTGTCTTCCAACAGTGGCTAGTACCAGATAGTTCAGAGGGAGGGAATGAGCAGAACAGGGCAATTCTTGAGTGATCCATCCTCTGCTGTCCAGTCCAAGCTTCTAGCAGTTGGAGGTTTAGGGACACTCAGATCATGGGGATTTGTCCTTGACCATCTGGAGGACAGGGTCATAATTCAAAATGATCTGGACAAATTGGAGAAACGGTCTGAGGTAAACAGGATGAAGTTTAATAAAGACAAATGCAAAGTGCTCCACTTAGGAAGGAAAAATCAGTTTCACACATACAGAATGGGAAGAGACTGTCTAGGAAGGAGTACGGCAGAAAGGGATCTAGGGGTTATAGTGGACCACAAGCTAAATATGAGTCAACAGTGTGATGCTGTTGCAAAAAAAGCAAACGTGATTCTGGGATGTATTAACAGGTGTGTTGTGAGCAAGACACAAGAAGTCATTCTTCCGCTCTACTCTGCGCTGGTTAGGCCTCAACTGGAGTATTGTGTCCAGTTCTGGGCACCGCATTTCAAGGAAGATGTGGAGAAATTGGAGAGGGTCCAGAGAAGAGCAACAAGAATGATTAAAGGGCTTGAGAACATGATCTATGAAGGAAGGTTGAAAGAATTGGGTTTGTTTAGTTTGAAAAAGAGAAGACAGAGGGGACATGATAGCAGTTTTCAGGTATCTAAAAGGGTGTCATAAGGAGGAGGGAGAAAACTTGTTCACCTTAGTCTCTAAGGATAGAACAAGAAGCAATGGGCTTAAACTGCAGCAAGGGAGGTTTAGGTTGGACATTAGGGGAGAGTTCCTAACTGTCAGGGTGGTTAAACACTGGAATAAATTGCCTAGGGAGGTTGTGGAATCTCCATCTCTAGAGATATTTAAGAGTAGGTTAGATAAATGTCTATCAGGGATGGTCTAGACAGTATTTGGTACTGCCATGAGGGCAGGGGACTGGACTCGATGACCTCTCGAGGTCCCTTCCAGTCCTAGAATCTATGAATCCTATGAATCTTCGCTAATAGCCACCGATGAACGTATCCCCATGAATTCATCTATTAATCCAGTTATAGTTTTGGCCTTCACAACATCCCATGGAAATGAGTTCCACAAGTTGATCGTGAATTGTGGGACAAAGTGCTTTCTTTTGTTTGTTTTAAACTGCTGCCTATTAATTTCATTGGATGATCCCTGGTTCTTGTGTTATATGAAGGGGTAAATAACACTTCCTTAGTCACTTTATAGACCTCTATCATATTCCCCCCCCAATCCATCCCTGGTCATCTCTTTTCCAAGCTGAACAATCCCAGTCTTTCTAATCTCTGCTCATATGGAAGCTGTTCCATCCCCCTAATCATTTTGTTGCACTTCTCCCAATTCTAACATACTCTTTTTGAGATGGGGCTGTCAGATCTGCAAGCAGTGTTCAAGGTGTGGGTTTACCATGGATTTATAGAGTGGCATTATGATATTTTCTGTTTTATTATCTATCCCTTTCCTAATGTTCCCTAACATTGTTCACTTTTTTGCTGCACATTGAATGGATGTTTTCAGAGAACTATCCACAATGATTCTAAGAGCTCTTTCTAAAGTGGTAGCAGCTAATTTAGACCCAATCATTTTGTACGTATAGCTGGGATTATATTTTCTAATGTGCTTTACTTTATATTGATCAACACCGCATTTCATCTACCATTTTGTCCAGGGCCGACTCTAGGCACCAGCAAACCAAGCACGTGCTTGGGGCGGCACATTTTCAGGGGTGGCATTCCAGCCATCTTTTTTTGCTTCAGGAGGCAAAAGCCTAGAGCCGGCCCTGGCAGTAGCAGTGCGTCGTGCACGGGGGGTGCCCTGGGGCCGCTGCGGTTCTCGCCGCGGTGGAGCAGTGCCCGCACCTTGTGGCTGAGCCAGGCAGGCTCCGAGCGCGGGATGCACAGGCTGGGAGCCGCCCCGCTGGGCACATGAAGCCACCTGCAGGTGCCACAGGGTGGCCGTGCCACAGCCAGGGCTGGGCGAAGCGGCCCGAGCCGCCCAGGGACTGCGGCAGGGTGGCCAGAAGCAGCAGCAGCAGGGCCATAGAGGGCCGGGTGCTGCCGTGTGGGCCCGCATCCCGCTCTCTGGGTCTTCACTCCCTCTGGGGCTACCCTGCCCCAGCTCCTCAGCCCCCTGCCAGGGCGGTCCCCCAGCTCTGCCCTCCTGGGTCCTGGCCAGTCCCGGAGGCGGGAGCCCTGGCTGGAAGGACCCTGGGCTGAGGCGCGGCCCGGGAGCCTTGCTGCTTACCCTGACCATGCCAGCGCCGGACCGGCTGGAGGCGAGGGAGAAGCGGGCAGAGTCAGCACTGGCGGGGTGGAGTGGGGGGAGAGCCCAGCGCTGGGGCAACAGGGGGTGTGGGGGTGGGGAGAGAGAGCCATGGGCTGGGGCAGCAGGGGGCACTGGTGTGGGGGGAGGGGGTGAGAGCCCAAGTCTGGGGTGGGGGCAGCCAAAAGTCTTTTGCTTGGGGTGGCAAAAAACCTAGAGCCAGCCCTGATTTTGTTACCCAGTCACCTGGTTTACTGAGATCCCTTTGTAACACTTTGCAGTCAACTTTGGGCTTAACTATCTTGAGTAACTTTGTACTGTCTGCAAATTTTGCCACCTCACTATTCACCCCCTTTTCCAGATCATATATAAATATGTTGAGCAGCACAGGTCCCAGTACAGATTTTTGGGGGACCCCACTGTTTATCTTTCTCCATTGTGAAAACTGACTATTTATTCCTATAGTTTGTTTCCTGTCTTTTAACCAGTTACAGATCCAGGAGAGGACCTTTCCTTTTATCCCATTACCATTCACTTTGCTTAAGAGTCTTTGGTATGGGACCTTAGCAAAGGCGACGTACACTATATTGACTGGATCACCTTTGTCCACGTTTGTTGACACTCTAAAATAATTCTAATAGATTAGTGAAACATGATTTCCCTTTACAAAAAGCTGTGTGGACTCTTCCCCAATAAATTGTGTTCATCGGTATTTATGATAATTCTGTTCTTTACTAGATTTCAGAGTAACAGCCGTGTTAGTCTGTATCCGCAAAAAGAAGAACAGGAGTACTTGTGGCACCTTAGAGACTAACAAATTTATTAGAGCATAAGCTTTCGTGGACTACAGCCCACTTAGTCCACGAAAGCTTATGCTCTAATAAATTTGTTAGTCTCTAAGGTGCCACAAGTACTCCTGTTCTTCTTTTTGCGGATACAGACTAACACGGCTGCTACTCTGAAAC